>NC_079498.1:91098526-91218587 GCF_030052815.1 Hevea brasiliensis | reverse complement strand
TGCCAAAGGAATCCAGTGCTGGGTGACGATGCTTGTGTTTGGAAGCAGGATAGTTGGGTGCCTGCGTACTATGCATTGGCAATTCTTACAATGCTGTGGTCTTTCACTGTAATGATCGAAGCTCATGATTATCTGATCAGTGGGAATATTGCTCAGTTGTACTACACAAACGAATAATAAGCTCATAATAGGAGTATTAGAAGCTCTTTGAGGTGATTTCCAGCTTTGCATCTTTGTATTGTTTAACATATGCATACTTACATAATGTTTTCAGGTTTATATGGTTGCACCAGACATTTTCTTCTACTAGTTTATTTGATTCTGTTTTAGAATTGGGATAGTTTCAAGTAAGTATGATGTAGTTTGGGCTTTATTGAAGTTTATTTTTCATCAAATGGGTAACCTGTGGTTTGAGCTGATACTTTGTCCCTTGTTCCGTCTTATGCCATTAGTCATCCGTAATTAAATCAAGTGGGTTTCAAGTCAGCATGCCATAAACAGGAGAGAGACTGGGTAACAGAGCGAAACCACAAGTATCTATTTGATGAAAAAAAAACTTTTTCCTGTATGTGATGAAGCACGAAATTACATGATGCTTTTTCGAAAGGATCTTTTAGAATTTTAGGAGTATACTTGGAGAATAGAGAACGTTGGGTGTATACTTGTTTTCAGAACTTTTGGCAGTTGGCTTTAGTGTATGGACTGTATGGTATATAATGGCGGCTGATTAATGCCAAACGATTGTTTGCTGACTATCATAGTGTTTGTCAATTGCTTTTAGTAATTGTCACATGGATTACGTATATCAGCTCAATTTCCTCCAAATGCTGTCAATTATGTTTATGCACATTGTGCACTGATAGCAGGGATATGGTCCTACATGCACATTGTGTGTACTTTTTAAGCACTTGTGGATTGCACCATATCCTTATAAATTTTGATTTTCAAAATTATTTGTGAGCTTAGGTTGTTTACCTTTAGCCAATGCTACTTAGCATTGAAGGTCTAATGAGTTTGTAATGAGCTAAGTGCTGATTGGTGGTGGTTTTCATTAGAGATGGCAGAAGTTCCCGAACTTGATCTGCACCTCTCTGAACCCGATCAATTTTCCCCGACCCCACCTCAACCCCGATTAGTGCGGAGCGGAGACAGGATGACCTTCTCCCGCCCCGAAATCTTGTAACCAGCCCTACACAGTAATATATTATTATTTTTTATTAAAAAATAATTTATTTTTATATATTTATATATTTAAATATTATAATTTTAACAAAATATATAAATGTATTATTAAAATAATGTGTAAAACTTGTATTTCTAATTATATTTTATTTTTTAATAAATAAATTTATATTATATACTAATAAATTAAAATAAAAAAATAAAAAAATTTCCCATGGGAAAACTCGCCCTGCCTTGCCCACCGCACCCGTACTCCCAACGGGAATGGCCCCAACCGGAACTCCTATGAGGTGGGGACAGGAGGAGCGATTCCTCCTAACCCAGCCTGTTGCCCCTGACGCGCCTCGTTGTTATTCCTAGTTTTCATTTATTTCAAGGAACATCCAATGGAAGAACTTTAGGCTATGTTTGGGAGAGGGATGACAATGGGTATAGGGTCCCACAAATTTGCTTCTTAACATGTGAGCCCTAAAGTCCCATTTTCCCTCCCCCTCCACTATTCTTCCTCTACCAAACAGAAGTTAAGTTTTTGCATTAGTGGCTGGAGTGAAGATAGCAGTACCTCCAATTAGATAACATTTCACAATGTAATTTCTCTCTCTCTAATTGCGATCTTGTTATCTCCACTCTTTCCTTTGCTCTTTTTTCATTTTTTTATTTTTTTTCATTTTTTATGGATGTATAACAAATTTTCATTCTCTGCTTACTTGTCAACAATGCTTTTGTTTGTAATTGCATCAGTGGATTTCATGCTTGGTTCTAGGCTTTAACTCCATTACCCTTTGACCTATTTAGTGAATCTGTTGCACTTTAAATCTTCTTTGGCACAAGACCTGATAACTTTTCCTCTCTTCAACATCCTCAGTTTTTTCAGTTTGTAGATTTCCAAACAATTTTGTTTTGATTTTGCTGTGCCATATGTTGCTGATGTAGGATGGTCCTTCTTTGCATTTTTCTTATTGTGTTAGATGATGATTAACTTATTTTCCATTAAGTTTCTGTTTTGAGATTGAATGTTTTGAGAGTACAGCTTGGGTGGTTTTGATTATTTACTAAATATTTTGAGCAGTTTCAAGTTTTAAATTGCGCTATTGTCTAACATATATCTTCTAAAATTTATTTACCATGCTTGATGGTGATGAGATATTATCTATAGGTTTGAATGAATGAATTATTGTCTAGTCCTACTATATGACTTGATAATATAAAGGACATTTAGATTTTGGTAGACTTGGGCACACATATTCCTTCTCCATTATATCAATTTAAGGAGTTGGAGACAGATGTACTTATGAAACTAAAGTATTGTCTGGAAAACTAAGCTTGAGAGTAATTCCAGTTACATTGAAGCAAGGTCTCTTGTGCTGCCTTCATAGGCTATGGCAATATGTCCTGACCCATCTAACATTCTTCAGGTATTCTATCCTGGAATAAGCATTCATTGATGCCTTAAACATGCTTTGACCCCTTCTTGTCCAGTAAGCTAGGTGATGTTGGCAGGACAAGTATTTTGCAAGGCAGTTGTGGTTAAAGTAAGATCAACAACTGCCACTGCTTCATGGATGTTACATATATATACATAACCACTTAAACTAGGCCCCAAGCTAACAATAAGCTTTTTCTTTCTACTGAACTAGTGTTTATATTTGGACCTTTTCTTATGATTTTCGTCCTCTTGAAGTAGTGGTCTAAGTACAGACTTATTGCATACTGTTCCATGTCCTTGTAATTTTTAGAGTGGTCTAACTTTGATTCCTTATTACCACTTCTTGTCCTCTTATCGCTTTCAATAATATGTCATCCTTGATACCTGTATTTCTGGGTATGCTTAGAGACGTACAAGCACAATCATGTCAAGTTCATGTTTTTCATGTGTTCTAAACACTTGCAGAAATGCATTTGGCCCCTCCTCTGGAACTGTATGCCTATCTGGACTACTTATTTGTGTTGTTCGTATGGTGCGGGCTGCTGTTGATAGTGCAAGACAAGAGGATATTCCTGGGATGGTGAACCTTATGTTGCGGTGTTGTGTTAATGCATTACTGTCAGCAGTAGATTTTCTTAACAAGTTCACAATCAACTTTGCGGCAATAACTGGTGAAGCCTACTGTACCTCTGCAAGAATGACATATGAGCTCTTAAAACGCAATCTTCTCTCTGCCGTTTTCGTGGAGACTGTCTCATCTCGTTTGTTGGCTGGAATTGCCTTTGTCCTCTCAGCAATATATGCAATTGTGGTTAGTATTTCTTTTAAATTTTATTATCCATGTGAGTTACTGGTTCAAAATGGAAGTTGATAAAATTTGATATTTAACTAGTTGATTAGGAGGATTGGTTTTGCATCTCGGATCCTGGGTGCCAACTAAATAGCCATAAGAGAGAATATGAGAGAGAATAACTATAATAAATGGAAACAGATTCCTCATGCCTTAGCCTTTACGCCAATGAATATATGGAGAGAGTATGGTTACTGTTATTCTTTATTAATAATTGTGCCTAATATAGCTATTTTATGATTAAATTCTTAATCCTTACCATATGAGTAGACAATTGTAACTTGCAAGAACCCACGCATTTGTTTTACTTCTTCTTAGCCATGGTTTCTTTCAACTTGCATGTTGCTGCTATCTTTCATTTGGTGACGAAATAAAGAGCTTATATCTTCTTAAGATTTTCTTATTTTCCTGATTCTTTTTTTTGTTTTAACAGGTTTGTGCCATCTTGAAGGGCGTGAGCAATCTTGGGGTTGACTCATACTTTGTAGCTGTTCTTGCATGGGTGCTTTTGATAGTGGTGCTGGGCTTCTTTATCCATGTGCTAGACAACGTGATCGACACTGTTTACATATGCTACGCTATAGATAGAGATAGAGACGAGGTTTGTAAACAAGAAGTTCATGAGGTTTACGTTCACCTACCCATCAGTAGAAGCCACAGATCGCCTATTGTTCCTGGAACTCCCGATGTATAATAAAAATCCTTGACCCATAATGTTTTGCTTTTGTTTGTCATTTGTTATTTTGTATGTTACTGCCAGTTGACGAGTTGTGCATACCTTCAATTAATGCATTTGTACATTTTGAGGCTTGTTCAATAAAGAGTTTTCAGGCAACTTTGGGCATTTAGATGTCATTATGGCCCGCAACTTGAGCCAATTTCTCCTGAATTTGGTTACTTTAGCCTGTTTGAAAAGACCGGGCAAAGGGTTGATAGCCTGGGTCAACACTCAACTGTTCAAGAGCGTGAATCGGAATTGGACCGGCTAAAGGGAGCCTGTTTCGGTCCCTCTACCTAGAAACCAGACCGGAACTGGTGGTTTGAGCCACTGGTTCAATTGCAATTCAAACCATTGTTTTTTTAAAAGGTGGCGATGTCATAGAGACCAAATCTTTTTCAAATCAAAATTGAAACCATCAAAAACAAATTGAAATTGAGCCGGACTGAAACCAACTGGAAACTGAAATTGATAGAAACCACAAAACAGGTTTGGATTGGGTTCACCCGTTGGTCAGGCTTAAGCTGCTGGTTCCGTTCTGGAATTGGCTCAGACCAGTGTCCAGGCCTATGGTATCTTATATCTCTAACATGTATCTTATCTTGTGATTTCTTTCTTTCTTTTTTTTTTTTAACTGCAATTTTTCTAATTTTATGGATGAAATTGGAGTAGAAATTTATAGCTCTACTATAACTATGAGGGCTATACACGGTTTGGGTCAACGGGGTTAGAGGGTAAATGCTCAACCGAACCGATGCTATTGGTTTTCACTTTCAAGCCAACACTGAACTTTGGAAGGGATTACAGCGAGAGACTCGGTTTTTATCAGTTCAATATCGGTTTCGGTTTGCAGAGGCACTGACACTACCACTTTCTTTCAATTGCTATTCTTTGATGATGATGACGACGACATTGTTGGTCTTGGTATGAGCCAAGCCTTTCATTACACTTCTACTGCCACTGGAAAGCCTCTTAAAATGACATGTTTGGAAGCTTTCACCATCTTCAGGAAAACCAACGTGATGGATACTAAGATAAAAAATCACAGGTAAAAATTTAAATAACAAGACCGATACTTGGGTTGCTAAGAATCGATTTAATCAGCTTGATGGGTTGATCAGGTTTGATGAACACTCCTAGTAACTATGTAAGCATCAAAATAACTACTGGTACCTGACTTTGTAACTCTTGATTGTGTGAATTGATTCTATTCTTCTCTTTTTTACTTCTCCGCTTTTGAACTCTTGAAAGGGGTGAAAAGAACTAAAGTAAAGAAAGACAAACTTAGATCCACAATAATTCTCGGGTCCACTCTACAGTAGACCTACATCCATAGTTACCAACAAACACATGTTACAAAATACAACACAGAATTTGAATGTGATAACATTGTCCTTAAGGAAATTATACGCCGTTGCTGGGTTAATGGCAGATTTCTTCCAGGATAAACAAAGTCTAACAGAAAACCTAGATGGCAATACCAAGATTTTCTTCCAAGAACATGTAAAAGAGAAGAACGTTTTTATGCAGAGTAGAAGAAGAAAAGAGGATAAGCAAAAGATAGTTAAATCTAGAGAGAAACAAATATTTACAGTACTTTTAAAGTTATGTATGAAGCAATACAACCTTTGGTATAGGCACAAGCAGTTATTAAACATTCAGTTTATAAACTATCAATAATTGTACATAAATAATTCAAAAATATAATTAATAATTATAAAAATTATTAATTAAATCTGAATTTTAATCCAAAGGCCCTAAATCCAAGTGCCCATCTTTTGAACATTCAATATTGTTTTAACTAAAGGTCAAGCCAAGGCCATTTTAGATTTCCCTCCAATATTTCCGACCAATCCAAATCTAATTTATGTGGGAAGTAGGAGCTTGTAAACACTGTTCACCCTTCATTATTTTCCAATGTAGACAAAGGATGCCTATCACTATCTCTAACAACACAAGTGATAAGTAAATCAATTTATATGCCAAAATCTGTGGTGTCAGAAAAATGTTAACACAGAAATAGTAAAAGCGTAAAACCAACTCTTATTATCTCCCCTTTGCGTATCCAACTTGTTAATCAGGGCAACATAATTAACCAACTCCTGTGGAGGTTGTTCCCTAGACCCATGTACACCCTGAACTCCACCCATAAGGAGATCTATTATAGAGGCATAAAGGAAGAAGTTGTGGGGTCATTATGCTGTCAACATTAATGACATGAACAAAGTTACAAAGGTGTTAGGAATCCAAAAACTTCGTTATGTTATTCTGTGTGGTTCTATTGTGGGGCATGGAACCATTACGCCATTTTGTGCAGTTCCAGCCTCCTGCTACCTCCATTGTCATTACTTGGTGACGCTATTGATGGTGTGTAACTCGCTAGTGTTGGAAGTAGGGGTAGAGGAGAAGAATTAAGGTGTGAGTTTTTTTTTTTTTTTTGGGTATAATGTTTTGTTTTTTTTTTCTTTTTTTTTGTTTGATTAAAAATAATAAATACTTTTTAATATTTAAAATATAAAATTGATATTTTATTGTTAAAATTTTAAAAATTATTATTTTATTTTTTTGCCAAAATTCCAGTTGATTTAGGTTTAAATCAAAAAGTTTGGGTTAATTTGAGAGAAAACTCAAAATTGACTTATTTGAATTTCCTTTGAGGGGCAAATTTGAGTTTTTGTCCATTTTAGAAAACATGAATCCTCCCAAGTACAAACCAGTAATTTTAGAGTCTTACAAAACCTTCTAACCTTTTCCTAAACATTGCCTAAATGTAAAGCTAATAATGAGTTTATTATTATTTAAAGTAAAATAAATAAATTTTATATTATAAATTAAAATTTAAAGACTACTATTATATTGAGCATTGGATTTCAAGTCACAACTTTTATAAAAAGTCAGAGGAATGCATTGAAAAGTGAAAGGGTAAAAAATGAAAGGATAAATTATTATTAATTTTTAATTTATATTAAACAATAATTTTATTCTTATATCTTTAAAAATACATTATTTAACTTTTTACATTTGATTTCATCTATTATTTTACTTTATTATTATACAGAACTAGATTTGAGGATCGTAACAATGGATCGATGAACTAATATTTTCTGATATACAGAATCCACTAAGAGTGGCAAGTGTAGAGTATACTTATATCTCAGTAGAAAATGATATAAATAAGATAGAATTCTCGACTTTCAGGAGAGGAAAAGAAATTTAGAAAGCCATAAGATAAGAAAGCTGGAATGTTATTCTTTTGGTAACTCATGCCCCAAATGAAACCCAAGCTTCCTTTTTATAGGAGGAGAGTTGGAACTATTATAATAACTTTTTATACAAACACATGTCTACCTAATAGTTAGGTGGAGACATTTAAGATGATAAAATCTAGTTAGATAAGCACATGACTTGTACTTAACTAGGTCATACATAAAACAAATGACTCATTTGACTAAAATTAATTATACAGAGGACTTATCTAACTAAATTTAATTATACAGATACATATTTTTTCAACTTTAGAGAGATAGTCTGCTGAGGGCATTTGTCACGGGTTACATACTGTGAAGCTTGAGCCAGAATAGTCTACAGGTTTCATTTTGGATTTTCTGGGTGTCTTTTTGTTCTGTCTAGAAGAGTTCTTTTCTAGAAGGAATTCTGACTGGGACTCAAATTATTATTATTATAATAATATGAGTCATCAGAATCGATGTCCTTGCCATATAAAAATTTATTTTTCACGAGCTTCTAGGTTCATCAAAGGGTTTGGTGTCGGTGTCCATATCTATTGGATCTAGTGAATCTTGCCAAATCTCTAAACTGTAGTCCAGAACTGCTTCAAGTTTTGCCTTCGGATCAGGTTGATTCCAAAATTTAAGCTTGAGGCTTAAAGTGGTTGAGTTCATGTAGATAGGCTCTAATTTTTTTTTCTGAGGAAGGTGGAGATGTCTCTTGTTGTGACAGACTTGAAATAAGTCAGGTATTCGTAGACTGAATTTTGAGTTCAGAGTATCTCTTCAGGGTTTCTAAAGAAAGACCGATGCATGATGAACAGTGACCAGAATTCCTTACCATCGTTTGATGATCTATGCCACAGACTATAGTGATTGATGATCTTTTTTAGATCATTGCACCATTGAGGAATTGGCTGGAACCATTCGAGAAAGTTCGGATGATTTTTTCTTATTGCTCCTGTCATTTAGGACATAGTACATAGGTATGCTGGAAACTTCAAAACCAATGGCATAGAGAGTAATCATGTACCATAAGAACCATTTTTCTTCAAGGAGCAAGTCCTCTGAGGGACTAAAACATAAAATTGTGAGGAATGGAGCGTCTAGACGGAACTGAGTCTGGTTGTCTTTATATTGTCTGAGGACATTGGATAGGTTTTGAAAATGGAACAAATGGTTTTTTGCAAATTTAACAATTTGGGACAGGGTCATGGTTGGTGTGCATCCGGGTGGAAATGCTTCTGTTGCTAGAATGAAGAACTGTGGTATTTGAGCTTTAGAGAAGCTGAAGGAGTCTGCCACAAAGATGAGAGGAATTGTCTGAAGAAAAGTGAGTAAAGAAATATTCAGTGGTCTGGTGAGGAGATCTGGGATGAGGTTGAGATGTCTTTTTATATGTTTGACAGTATAGTTATATTTATCAAACCAACTTTTGACCTCAATAATTGTAGTTGGAAGATTCTTACTTTTGAAATTCAGGACCTTTGGAAAAAGTTGAATTGTCCATCACTATCAGAAAACAATGGTCGATAAGATGAAACTCAAATTTCTTAATTCCATTCTTAATGGCCAAGATCTCCTTGTAGATCATATGATAGTATTTTTTAGACTCTTTGAAATGTCCACTTACATGACTGTAAATTTGTCATTTTCCATTGAGTTTTTCAAATAAAATAACACCATAATATTCATCATTGGCGTCAATTTGGAGAATTATTTTTCCTGTACTTGGAATTTTTAGAATAGCGGGGTTTTGAGCTATTTTCTTCAAAACCTTTACAGCTGTGGTCTGTTCATTACCTCATTTGTATCTAAGAATTTGAGCAATTCTTAGGCAATGTGAGGTCCACTTTAGTACATTTCATTTTCAAATTTCATTCAAAGAAATTTAATATAAATTTGGGTCAAGTAGCTCTTTTTTTCAGATATCATAATTTCATATTGTTGGATCAAATAGTAAAATTGGGCTAAGAGTTGTTTATGGGCTGAACTATCTTTTAAAAATAACAGAATATCATCAATATAGATCATGATACTATAAATAATAGGCTCAAAAGATTCGAACCATGACTTTTTGGAATAGTGAGTGAGCAACTTTGAGCCCACTAGTTCAGGATGGGTCTATCAAGCCTTTTATGTTAAAAAAAGATTAAAAAGAATTCGAGAGAAAAAAAGGCTAGTCATTGATAATAAACCCTTTAATAATTTTTCAATGGATGATAAATTTCACTTCTCAAAATCAGTTCTCTATTCACTCATTTACAAAAAACGCATAACTTCTCAAAGTTTGATCTTAAAACATAATTTCGATAGCTAAAAGTTGATCCAACAAAAAAATACAAGACAACATTCTACATTCCTATTGCTTAATATCAGTGGACCAAACTTAATTTTTAGTTATGATGACCGGTGAAGTATAAAAGTGTTAATAATTATAAAAACTTTGAGATATAAATATCTAATGCGGTAAAAATTTAGGAACATAAATATTTACTATTAACTGCAAAAGTTCTGAAAAATCGATGGCATGATATAATCAAAATTATAATTAATGAATAATAATTTTACCCAAATGAAAATTATAAATTTACGGTTACATGCCAACATCACGTACAGCATTGATACTCAACCTTAATGAGCAAGAAACACTAGCCATTTTATAATGCGAAGTTCTTCTTCTGATCTTCTCGGCTAAGCGCGCTAGCTCGCTCGCTGCAACAATGGTTCTCGAGGTCTGTATTGGTTAATTTGCAGCTCATTTACTTGTTTAATCTCATTGTTAATCCATTTATTTTGTAATTTTTTCATTAAACAAAATTTGATTGTTATTAGGCGACTATGATATGTATCGATAATTCCGAATGGATGCGAAATGGCGATTACTCTCCTTGTCGATTTCAAGCTCAAGCAGACGCTGTTAATCTCATCTGTGGCGCCAAAACACAAGTAATTTCTTGCATTTAAGAAGATTTTCTTTTTAGCTTCAGTTAGGTTTTTTTTTTTTTTTTTTTTTTTTTAACAGTGGGTTTTAATCGATAAACTGGCAGTCGAATCCAGAGAATACAGTGGGGATTCTAACAATGGCAGGCAGAGGAGTGCGTGTTTTGACCACTCCTACTACTGACCTTGGCAAAATTTTGGCTTGTATGCATGGTACGCTTCATGGGATTTTTTTTTTCTTTTAAAAAAATTATTTTTCATTAATGGGCGATCTCGCTTTCTGTTGTGCGCTGCAATTGGTGAATTTATGTTGTTGTTATTATTATTATTATTATTATTATTATTATTATTATTTGAGATTGAATTATAATTAGTCAAGTTTGAATTTTACGAGCATTTGGTATCACAAGTGATGGTCTAGTAATTACGGCAAGTGGGAATCAAATATATTCCAAATTGCATTGTGAATGAAAAGTTTGAGGTTTAATACAAGGTTATTTATTTTTGCCCTTTGGTGTTTCAAAAGTGAGGGTGCAGTAGGTTGATAGGTTCAAACCATGGAAACTGTCTCCTTGCAATGCAAGGACATATGTCAGACCTGCCCTAGAGTCTGCAATGGAAGAAGCCTCATGCATTGGGGTTTGTTGGTTTCAAGAGTGCTTTCATAGGTATGTGTTGGTTAGATTGAAAGTATAATGTGATTGATTGTACTAAAGGAAAGTATGTGCAAGAGAAACAGAAGATCAAATGCAGGAGAATATTGACAATTCAAAAACAATATGAATTAACAGGAATTTGATGCCAATTCAATATCACTTTGAAGAACGATCATCTAAGTAGATGGATAATCTAATGGGTGGATTTTTTGTGTGTTTTGTATCATGAACTCTGCTCCTAATTGTAGGATCATACACTGATTTCTTTGACTTGTACTATTTTTGTTTTTTGTTGCGAATTTTTTTTAATTGCTTGATGCATTACAAGGCCAAACCAGCATCAGAAATACAAATATCCAACAAAGGCTGGGGGGTATTAACAACCCAGTTAAAAGGCAACATATTTTGGAATTTCAATTTTACTATTTTATGAGCCACCACGTTAACACTTCTTCTCACATGATTGAAGCCCACTGAAATAAAACATTGACTAAGGATTTATTTGAGTGAATGGCTGTTCTTATCTCCCATGGGGTAGATTGTGCCATGTTTTGCAAAGAGGAGATGCAAACTTCGGAGTCTGACCCAACGATAATGCATTGGAAACCCTTTGATCTAGCAAACATGGACTCTAGGATTGCACTGGCTTCTTCTGTTAAGGGAGATGAACATAAACAAAAATTGGCCACTCCATCCACCATATAGCCCTCAAATTTCTAATTAACACCCTAATCATAGCATATGATTTCTCGTCTTTTCACGCTATATCATAGTTGAGCTGCAAGAAACTAGTCATCGGGGGTTGCCATCTTTGGGACACAGGAGCCTGGTGAGAGCCCATAGAATCTGACATGAAGTCAGTGTTGACATAGTAAGTTCAACCAGTGCTCTATCTACCCTTAGGATGGTTGCAAGATGGTCTGGTAGGATATGATCAAAGTCAGCTTTGTTGTGTTCTTTCCAGATTTCCAAACACATTAACGCCACTAAAAGCATATAGTTGTGGAGATTATTCCCCATATAGAGACTTTGAATGACTTGATATAACCAGGTTGGAAAAGAAGGAAAACCCATTAGGTCTAGCTTATAGTTGCATGGGCTAGCAGACCAAGCAGTTCTCGCATTTCACATCAAAATAGGCATTTCTATTATTTCCTCCTCCTTGTAACATACAAGACATAAGGGATCCACCTGAATGCCTCTTTTTTTCAAGTTCTCTTTCACTGGCACATTATTTAAGGCTCTCCATATAAATATATTTACTTTTGGAGCAATATTGAGGGACCAAGATTTCTTCCAGGTGTCACTAGGCACAAACAATGAGTGGCTAGGCTGCCTTATTGCCCATGATAACACCTAACCACGAGGTGTTTGTATCCTGATTGAAAAGAGTACTAACCGTCCCACTCAAAGTGTCACACTACTGTGTCCTTGATTCCTCTTGGGGCTACTGAGATAGATAGGATTGCTTTGGTTGTGTCTTGATGGAAAATAGATCTCATTAGTGTTTCTTTCCACTTCAGACAATCATGGTCTATGAGATCTGCCGCTAAATTAACATTAGGAGGAAATATCACTAGTTGTTGAACTCTAAAACCCGGAATGCTTGAAATCCAAGGGTGATACCAAACTAAAGTGGTCCGACTATCTCCAATATTATACCTATAGCCTTCTTTCAACAGGTCTCTACCCTCAAGAATGCTCTTCCATATCCATGAGCCTCTTCTAGTCTTTCAAGCCTCCAAAAAGTTGGAATGGGGAAAATATAATCCCTTTATCACCTTTGCCCACATACTGGAGGGGTTGGAAATAAGCCTCCATGCTTGTTTAGCGAAGCGAGCTATATTGAAGTTATCGAAGTCGTTGAATCCCATTCCATCAAGGAATTTAGAATGGGATGCTTGCTGCTAATTGATTTGACAAATCTTTTTTTTCTCCTCTTTGCTCCCTACCAAAAGAAAGATGCCATTTGATTCAAATGATCACCAAAGTTTTTCGGAAATTCGAGAATTGCCATGACATATTTCGGTATACCATTTATAACTAATTTCACCAAAACCTCCATTCTGGCTTGCGATAGGACCTTTGTTTCTACACCCAAGTCTTGGCAGTAATATGATCAACAAGAAAGCTTAGGGCTTGAGATTTAGACTCCCCCCACATCTAAGGTAGTCCTAGGTATTTCTTTGTGCTAGACATTCCCCCCATCGATAACATGCTAAGAATCTCGCCTTTCAGATTGATAAGGGTGCATTTACTAAACAACACGTTTGACTTGTGATGATTGACTTTCAGATTTGAAGTTTCTGTGTATTTAGAAATTATGGAACTAATACTACTAGCCTCCAATCGAGAAGCTTTACCAAAAAGCAGGGTATCGTTTGCAAAAAGGACATTCGTCATAGCTGGGCAATGTCTTCCCAGTTTAACTCCCTTCAAATTCCCAGCTTGATATTCATTTGTTATGATGAAGGAGAGAGCCTATGACACAAATAAGAACAAGTACGGCAGGAGGGGATTGCCTTGACGAATCCCCCTAGATGGATAAATAGGTGTCAAAGAGCGCCATTTATAAGAATGGAAAGACTCATGGACATTACACATTGCATGATCATTTGAATCCAGTGAGCTTTAAAATCAAGATCAGTGAGGACTGAGTGTAAGAAATTCTAGTCTACTTGGTCATAGGCCTTGAACATGCCTAACTTGATAGCCATGGAATGCAATTTGCTTTTAGATTTCCTCATATGATGGAAAATTTTGTGAGCAATGATGATGCTGTCCTGAATGGCTCTCTCGGGTATAAAGGTTGCTTGGTCTTGAGACACCAAAGAATTCATCCTATTCATCTAGGGCTTTTGTTTGTTAACTAATGTTTTTGAGATCTTAAACGAAATTGCATGGGCTTATCGGCCTATATTAATTGATTGAAGTTGGATTTTTACATTTGGGGATTGAGACTATATTGGCTCTGTTCATCTCACTAGACATATATCTCCTTTCAGAAAAAACTTTTATCTACCTTACATACATCTGGCCCTATTACATCCTGACTTCTATGATGAAACAAACTCGAGCAACCAACGAGACCTGGTGCCTTAGAGCCATCTCGGTTAAAAGCCGCCTTCCTAATCTCATCATCATGCAAGGGAGCTAGCAGGCTGTCATTTATCTCCTGTGTGACAAGGGAAGGTAACAAGTTTGAAACTTCATCCATTCTACCACAGGGTGGGCTTGAGTAAATGTTTTTGAAATATGACTGAATTTCCTCCCTGATTTCTGGTTCAGTATCTACCCAAACCCCATTTGCCTTCTAGAGCTTCATTATTGAATTCCTCTATCTGCACTAAATGGTTGTGAGGTGATAGAACCAAGTGTTTCTGTCCCCTGAAGTTAGCCAATTAATGTGAGATCGCTGCCTCCAGTGCTCCTCTTCCCTCTTCCAAAGAGAGTGCAGCTTGTTCAAGATGGTTATCTCCCTTGCATCGTTGCTTGGGTTGTTGGGATCCTCATAGAGCTGTTCAAGCTGGCATTCTAGGTTTCTGATCTCATTGTTGTCCCTGCAGAATTGGATTTGATTATATCTGCTTAGAGCTCCCAGACAATGCTTCAATTTTTGGACCAGATTAAACATTGGGAGCCTCCCATATCTTCTCTCCATGCATTCTTAATCAACCCTTTGAATTCTTGGTGACGAATCCATTCGATGCAAAATGGAACAGGTACCTTCTCCTTACTGGCAGTGGCGCACAGCAAAGCACAATAGGCCTATGATCCGATGCTAACAAGGCTTAATGATTAACAAAAGCTTTGGGCATCAGTTCTTTCCATTCGACTGTAGCCAATACTCTATCAAGCCTCTCAAGAATAGTTGTATCATCAAACTGTATTTGGGGCCTTTACTTTCAATATCTAGAAAATCATAGCTGGCTACAAAGTCCTGGAAATCTCAGGTTTGAGAATTTTGGACTTGGTTGGCACCCATATTTTCATCTGCTAATAAAATTGCATTATGGTCTCCCATACATAACCACAGCTCAGGCATTGATGCTTTTAAGCTTCTAATAACTTCCTAGAAATATCTTGTCTTCTCTGCTTGGACATCCATAAACAAAAGTTGAGTGCCAACTGATATCCTTGCCCGAAACACAAAAAATAGCATCAATAAAATTACTGGTATTTATACCAATTTGAACATCCACATCATCATGCCACCACAAGGCCAAGCCATCCGACTTTGCCACTGGATCAATCCAAAAACCATTATTGAAACCCAAACTTGTCCTGATTCTGTCCATGTATCTCCATTTCTTCTTTGTCTCCATTCAGAATTTAATGGAAGGGTGGTATTTCATGTTGAGCTCCCGCAGAGCTCGAACTACTGTGTGTTGCCTTCACCCCTGGCAGTTCCAAGTGATGGCATTCATGGCACTGTTGGTGGCTTTGGGCCAGCCATCAGAGCCTTAGAATGGGTCTCACCCTTTTCATCTCCCACTCCATCATCCTTGTTAATCCCAGACCTATCTTGTTCTTTTAAAACTTCCCCCACCTGCTGCTGTTCTCCTTTCGTTCCCTACCCTTCTTCCTCAACTGTTTGATTTGCCACCTGGTATGAATTTAATACCTGGCCCTGGTATAATTCTAACAAATTGTGTAAATAGGCTAGTCTCAGACTGTTTTCTGTGTCAATTTAACATACATCTTTTCTTTTATCTTTTTTTCCTCACTTGTTTGATATCAAATGGGCAACTCATGCTCTCTCCATTTCTTAACAAATTTTGTGTAGATGTTGAAATGGGGGGTGAGATGAACATGGCAGCTGGAATCCAGGTTGCTCAACTAGCTCTTAAGCATCGCCAGAACAAAAATCAGCAGCAAAGAATAATAGTCTTTGCTGGAAGGTAGTTGCCTGTTCGTTTATTAGTTGCTTTTCCATTTTTGTGGACTTCTAAGTTTTTGTTGTTTGCTGCATACTCAGTCCTGTCAAATATGACAAAAGGGTGCTGGAGGTCATAGGGAAGACATTGAAGAAGAACAGCGTAGCTCTTGATATTGTTAATTTTGGTGAAGAAGATGGTCGAAAGCCAGAGAAGTTAGAGGCCCTCCTTTCTGCTGTGAACAATAATGACAGCAGCCATATAGTTCACATTCCTCCTGGTCCAAATGCCCTCTCTGATGTGCTTATCAGGTGCGATATCTTGATTTAATTTTTAAATTCTGAGTACAGTTGCAATATTACTTGATACGTAACAGATCGACTTTGATCTCACTTTTCTGACATCATTTGACCACCACAACTAGGGGTGTGCAGTTTTCGGTTTAAACCGAAAAACCGAACCGAACCAATTAATTCGGTTCAATCGGTTCGGTTTTAAAATTTAATCGGTTCGGTTCGGTTTATAATTTTGATAATTTCGGTTAATCGGTTCGGTTCGGTTATTTTCATAAAAAAATCAAAAAAATCGAACCGAACCGAAATTATTAATATATATAGGAAATAAAAAAATCGAATTAAATTGAATCGAACCGAATCGAACCGAACCGAAATCAAAGAAAACCGAACCTAAAGATTTTTGAGTTTTGATTTCTAATTTTTTTTGTTTTTATGTTTTTATTATTTAGATTTAATGTTAAAAATATGAAATTTTATAAATTTCGGTTTGATCGGTTTAAAACCGAACCGAACCGAAATTTATCGGTTCAATTCGGTTCGGTTTTCTCTTATCAATCGGTTTGGTTCGGTTTTTAAAATTTTCGATTTTCGGTTTTCGGTTTTATCGGTTCGGTTCGGTTCGGAACCAAACCGACCGTTTGCACACCCCTAACCACAACCTCCTAGTTTCACTTTTCACCATTGCCTTTATGGTGGTTATGAAAGAAAAACAGATCCCAAGAAAATGGATTTATTAAATCATTAAAATAACAAATCAAATGGCAATGTCAATAATCTAAACTGTGATTTCAGATTCAGGCTGATCTCACCTAGCTTAAATTTTCTATATGCATTGAATCATTTTGGCATAGTTGAAACTCAGTGTGGTTTTTTTAAGCTGAACTGTGATTTTGGTACTAATGAGTATTATAAAGTTAATTAAAGAGGTGCTCACAGTATGTGCCCTTGTGATAAGAATTTCGTACAATAATACATGCTTGTTTAATGATAAATTTGCATGTATGATATTATTCTTCAGAAAATATTAATGATTTATTACAATATCTTGCCTTGTTAAAAACACAGTTTGAGAGATTATAATCCTTTATTACTCTGGCAGTACTCCTGTACTCAATGGGGAGGGGGGAGGAAGTGACCTTCCTGCAGCAGCAGGAGGGAATGACTTTGATTTTGGTGTAGATCCTAACTTAGATCCTGAGCTAGCTCTTGCCCTTAGAGTTTCTATGGAAGAGGAGAGGGCAAGGCAAGAAGCTGCTGCCAAGAGGGCTGCTGAGGAATCAGCTAGACAAGAAAAGGTAGAGGAACCATCATCCAATTCCCAGGATGCAACTATGGTTGATAGTGCTGATGATAGAGCTTCTGAAGCATCTGGGAACAATACTGATCCAGTGGTTAGTATCGCTTTTTACTTTTACAATATATATTGACTACCTGTAAATGTGTATGAGTTGTGTGCCACTTTGTCTATTGGTTGAAGCATGCTGGTGCTCAATTTCAATGTCTTTGTTAGTTTGAATTTCTCTTTTTGATTGATTGAAAACTTCTTTGCAAATGATATTGCAATGGGATGAAGTTAATTTATTGTTGCAGCAGGCTATAACACTGTCAATGCAAACTCCTGGACATAATGATCCCTCTGTGCATGATGTTGATATGTCAGAAGCAACTCATGAGGAAGAGGAGTTGGCTATTGGTATGTGCCTTCCATTTTATTCAAGGATCTAATTACATCACATTCCTCTCTTCTTAATGGCTGATGTCAAGTAAAAAACTTTTATATAAAAATCCCTCTATGTTTGTAAAATGCTGCATGAACTATTTATTAGCAATTCCAAACTCATAGTCAATCTCCAATTCTCTAGGGAATCTACATTTATATCATTAATTTAGTATTTAGTTTATTTATGCGGTAATTCAACTCCAGAGCAATTAAGAAACAAGGAGAATATGTTTTTAGATGCTAATTCTTATTTGATGGTATGCAATTCAATGGGTAAACATCAAGCCAATTTTCCAGAATCTATTTTGACATTTCATTCATATATGGTGTGTTGGATTTTCTAATATTTTCTTGTTTGTAATACTGAAAATCAATGCGAAAGTATTTATTGGTGTAGAGTACTTAAGAAAATATTAATTTTCTTTCAAAATATATGTCTATGGAAATGTCTGAGCATATAAGAACTTTCATCTTTTTCGAAGAAATTTAAGAACCCTTTTTTTAATTGAGGAAAAAGGGTAAAAAATTGTGGTTGTTACTAACAACTGCCACTGATAATCAGCGACGGCTAAGGATGACTAGTGGTTGTTAGTAGATTATGGGTATGTATTAATATGGCCCAAGTAGTTTGCGCTTAGCCGGTCCCAAGCCAGGATAAAGGAGGAGGGTTGCGGTAGGTGACAACCAGCGTAAAAATTTCGTCACACCCTATGATATGGATTCAAATGATATAAACGTTGGGGCGTCCTCTACTAACGACGCGCTACATTGGAGTCCGGGTGTAGTGAGAAATATGCAAGGGTGTAGGGCGTTCACCGAAAGCGACGCGCCATGCCGGTGCCCGGGTGTGGTGTTAAGTGAGCAAGGGTTCCCATATCATGGACTGGTGTGGGTAAAGAAGTTAGTCTATAGGACAGATAGTAGAATAAATAGTGGAACAGAACACAAGATAGACATAGAAAACAATAGAAGATATCATAGAAAGAAACCAAATAGGAAGGAGCAGGATAGGAGGAGGATCAGGGTTGGTACTTGGAATGTTGGATCACTTACAGGAAATTAATGGAGCTTGTGGATACCTTGGAAAGGAGAATGGTGAATATTGCTTGCATTTAGGAGACTAAATGGGTAGGAGAGAAAAGTAAGGAAGTGGGTAATTCAGGGAACAAACTGTGGTTTACCGGAAAGGAGAGAAACAAGAACGGAGTGGGCATAATCATAGACAGGACATTGAAAGACGCAGTAATAGCTGTGAAAAGAGTAGGAGATAAAATTATACTAGTAAAGCTAGTACTAGAAGGAGAAACAATAAATATAGTTAGTGCTTATGCCCCACAAATAGGATTAGACAGTGAGAGTAAACAAAGGTTTTGGGAAGATATGGATGATTTAATACAAAACATACCGAATGAAGAGAATGTTTTCATTGGTGGAGATTTGAATGGGCATGTAGGAAGTGATAGACAAGGTTATGAGAATGTTCATGGAGGTTTTAGTTTTGGCAGTTGAAATGAGGAGTGAAAAAGCATCCTGGATTTTGCTATGGCATACGACCTAATACTAGCAAATACCTACTTTATAAAAAGAGAGTCGCATTTAGTGACTTTCAAAAGTGGGCAACATAGAAGCCAAATCGACTTCCTCTTAACTAGGAAAACAAATAGAGTTCTATGCAAGGATTGCAAGGTCATTCCAGGAGAGATTTTAACAAGTCAACATCGGTTGATGGTCTTGGATGTCAAGTTTATGAACAATTCAAGTAAGGTCAGAAGAAATAGTGTAGCTTGAACAAAGTGGTGGGAGTTCAAAGGAGTAAAGCAAGTGAAGTTCAAAAATGAGCTTCTCGAGTCTGAAGCATGGAAGCTGGATATGGAGGCCAATGATATGTGGATACAGATGGCATCAAAGATTAGAGAAGTAGCTAGAAAAGTACTTGGATAGTCTAAAGGACATGGATCACCCTCAAAAGAGAGATGGTGGTGGAATGAGGAAGTACAAAAGGCAGTGAAGAGAAAAAGGAAATGGTATAAGAAATTACCTAAATGTGATAATAATGAGGCATATAAACAGTACAAGATAGCAAAGAAAGAGGCAAAAAAAGGCAGTTAGTCAAGCAAGAGCACAGGCTTTTGAAAAGTTATATGAAAAACTTGGAACTAAAGAAGGGGAGAAAGATATTTATAGATTAGCAAGGAGGAGAGAAAGGAAATGTCAAGATCTCAATCAAGTTAGGTGTATTAAGGATAAAGAAGGAAAAGTGTTGGTGAAAGATGAGGACATTAAAGAAAGATGGAGAAATTATTTTAATAATCTCTTTAATAATAGTCAAAATGGTAATAGCATGAATATAGATTATAGAACAATAGAAAAGAATGTGAATTATACTAGAAGGATTAAATCTTTAGAAGTAAATGAAGTACTAAAGAGAATGAAAATGGGTAAAGCCTGTGGACCCGATGAAATACCAATTGAAGTGTGGAAGTATTTGGGAAATATGGGAGTGGCATGGTTAACTAAATTATTTAATAAGATTCTAAACTCAAAGAAAATGTCTGATGAATGGAGGAAGAGTATTTTAGTACCTATTTTTAAAAATAAGGGAGACATGCAGAGTTGCTCAAACTATAGGGGAATTAAACTCATGAGCCATACTATGAAGTTGTAGGAGAGAGTTGTGGAGCATCGACTACGTCATGATACTTCTATCTCTCTCAATCAATTTGGTTTCATGCCCGTTCGTTCAACTATGAAAGCGATCTTTCTCATTAGAAGCTTGATGGAGAAATATAGAGATGTGAAGAAAGATCTACACATGGTTTTTATTGATTTGGAGAAGGCTTATGATAGTGTTCCAAGAGAGGTCTTATGGAATGTGTTAGAACAAAAGAGGGTATCTATTAGGTACATACAAGTATTGAAAGATATGTATGAAGGAGCAATTACTATTGTGCGTACAGTGGGAGGGGACACAAGAGATTTTCCGATCTCAATTGGATTACACCAAGGATCAGCCATAAGCCCTTACCTTTTTACATTAGTTTTAGATGAACTGACGAAACATATACAAGAGAGTATTCCTTGGTGCATGATGTTTGCGGATGATATTGTTCTGATAGATGAGACACGAGAAGGAGTCAATAGAAAGCTAGAGCTTTGGAGAAGTATTCTAGAGTTAAAGGGTTTTAAGTTAAGTAGAACGAAGACAGAATACATGCATTGCAAGTTCAGTGAAGGCCAAACTGGTGATAGGGAAGGAGTTAGTTTGAATGGAGTGATACTGCCCCAAAGTAATCACTTTAAATATCTAGGCTCAGTCCTTCAAGTAGATGGGGGATGTGAGGAGGATGTTAGTCATAGGATTAAAGCCGGATGGTTGAAGTGGAGACGTGCCACGGGAGTTTTATGTGATCGTCAAATTCCCAATAAATTGAAAGGAAAATTTTACTGTACAGCCATACGACCGGCTATGTTATATGGTAGTGAGTGTTGGGCACTGAAAGAGTCGTATGCATCTAAAATAAGAGTTGCAGAGATGAGAATGTTAAGGTGGATGAGTGGCCATACTAGACTAGATAAAGTCCGTAACGAGAGTATTAGAGAAAAGGTAGGAGTGGTGCCAATTGAAAATAAGTTGAGAGAAGGGAGATTGAGGTGGTTTGGTCATGTGAAGCGTAGACATACGGAGGCTCCAGTTAGACAAGTAGAGCACATTAGGTTAGAGGATAGAAAGAAAAAAAGGGGTAGACCTAAATTGACTTGGAGGAGAGTAGTACAACATGACCTAGAAGCATTACACATTTCTGAGAATTTAACCCAAAATCGTTCAGAGTGGAGTAAGCGAATCCATATAGCCGACCTCAAATTTTTTGGATAAAGGCTTAGTTGAGTTGAGTTGAGTATTAATATGATTTTCTCTTAGGTTCTTTTCTTTTTTAACAAGGTTGTCAAAGTCTGGAAATAACTTAGTTTTCCCTTTAATTGGGAAAACATTTTTCGTTTTTCAATTTTATTAAGTGTTCCAAATGTTAGAAAATATTTTTCAGGAAAATATTTTCTGTGAAAAAAGGTTCTTGCTTAACTCCTAGCAAACTAATTGTCGTAAGTCATGGTGAAATTGATATTCAAGTATTTTGCAAACCTGGCCAATTTGGCAAGTTGTGTACCAAACTTGGGAAGACTGGTGAATCTCGTTTCATCTGTTTGATTTCCTGTATCTGTTAAATGCAGCTCTTCAAATGTCCATGAAAGATGAATCAGATATGAGCAAGGTGCTGGAGGATCAGTCCTTTGTGTCATCTGTCCTTGCATCAGTATGTATTGTTGAACCTGTGCTAATGAACTATTTAATTGACCAGTTTTGGCACATGCCATGAATTCCCTAACACTTTTCTATTCTTCTTACAGCTTCCAGGAGTTGACCCTAATGATCCTTCAGTTAAAGATCTGCTTGCATCTTTGCAAGGCCAATCTGAGGTAGTTCAATGAACTGTTGTAGAACCTGCGTGGTTGATTGAATTATGCTTTGTGTGAGTTTTTTTCAAATATTTTGAACATGTAATTATTGATTATTTTCTTTCCCAATTGTTACTAGTCTGAACAAAAGAAGAAGGAAGATGAGCCACCAAATGATGAGAAGTGAAGTTTGTTCTCCGTGAAGGCTTCTATATCAATTGCAATCTGCCTTGGATGGAGTATTTACTTTATTGAATTGAGGAAGGCTTCTATTCATCTTGACAATATGGTACAAGAACAAATAGAATAAGTTGGTAGTATACACTTGCTGAATTCACTATGCCTTTTTTTTTTTTTTTTTTTTTCAAATTCAAGTTTGTGCATTTCACTTGAAAGTGATTGGGATGATTGATGAATTGCTGCCATCTTGTGTTTGCCAACATATTATTATGCAGCAGATATATGGAATAGATGTACTTGTATTGCTTCGGTGAAAGCAGGATATGGGCTTAATGTTTCTCAGAATTGAAAGGTACCATGTAAGGCTCATCGATTTTATCTATAAAGCAACTAAAGTATGCATCCAAAACCTAATGATCTGTTGAGAATTTGGAAGCAGTACAGACGTTGCAGTGTTTATAGATGGAAGGGTAAACAGGATTAGATATTTGTCAGATGTTGTCTATAATACAGTTGCCTTGCATGTGATTATGTTTGTTCATCTGAAACGGTGCTACCAGAGACAAATGAGACAGACAGAAGAAGGCACCTGCTTTCTGATGCAAAACCTCAATGGAAAAGATAATATGGACCAAACGGCCTTTCTAATCTTTTCTTGTCAATCACATAATAGAAGCAAGGCCTAAGGTCCAACAAGAGCATGAGTCTCCTATGAGTATTGCGTGGCTGTTGTCCTTGTCCAAAATGGGAATAAATTTTAATAACTGTCTCATAACTTATATAGTTGTAACACTACAGTCTTTTTATTTTAAAATATAACATAAAATCTTTTAAATTTTTAAATTTAACACAATAAAATCCCTCTGATTTTCAATAATTAATTTTTCAATTAGAAACTGATGTGAACAGCTCCCGCATGATGTTTTGTCAATATTTCTCTCCTCTTATGCAGAGTGTAAAATTATTCTATTTACATGTGAAAAATTATTCTATCTATATAGAGTAGAATGATTTAATTTACACATAACTTGAGAGAAAAAAGAAAAATATTGTTTAAGCTTCATTCTGAAATTATCCAGATCAGCATTTAACTAAAAAACTGGTAATTAGAGGTTAAAGGAATTTTATTGTGTAAAATGTGAAAATTAATGGGGTTTTATGTTACATTTTCAAGTTGAGAGACTGTAATATTATAACTAAATAAGTTCAGGAATAGTTATTAAAATTTATCCTCCAAAATGAGCTTGCTTTGCATATTTACTAGTTCTTGGCATCATGTTTTGCAGGAGTGGCTACAAATGATGCTAGCCTAGATATGCATAATTTCCCAACCACTTTGTGTGGATTGAGCTACACCACCAATTGGAATAGCTCCATTAATAAGCAGCCATGAACTAAGTGAGGGGATTCGTTGGGTTGAACCAGCTTTAAACCATTAATCCGTATAATCAACCATGGACCACCAAATTTAGTGTTCCAATTTCCACAAGAAAGGGCCACCACCAACTCGAGGAACTTGTCTCCTGTTGCACGTCTATTTTCTTCCATTGCGGTTCTGATGGATTTTAGTGTTTGTACACTCTCTATCATCTTGGATAAATTTACGCAGGGCTGTTATATATATATATATATATATATATATATATATATATATAGGGGTGTAAACGAATCGAGCTGAGCCGAGTTCTGGCCTGTTTAGGTTTGGTTTGTTAATATTGGTTTAGGCTCGAGTTCGAACTCGAGCTCGGTTCGAGTTTTAATATTAAGGCTCGAGCTCGGCTCGTTAAAAATATATTAAGTTCGAGTTTGACTCGTTTTAAGTTCGTTTATTATATTAACGAGCCAAACTCGAGCTCGGCTAGTGTTAAGTTCGATAAACTATTAAAACGAACTTGAATGCAAGCTTGATAAGATCAAGCTCGGTTCAAGTTCAATGAGCTTGATTTCAAATTTGATAAGCTCGAGTTCGAGTTCAAGTTTGAGTTCAATTAGCTCGAGCTTGAGCTCGAGCTCAATTGTTATTATACATATTTTAACTCACAATTATTTTCACAATACATTATTATATAAGTTCATAGTCATAATAATAGGAAATAATAAGAAAAACGGTTTAAAACACATTGCAAATTATTTTAAAATAACACAAATTATAACACCATCATAATTCAAATAAAATTAATTATTTTTTATTCTTTCAAATCAAAACTATATAGTTTTAAGTCAAAACTATGTAGTTTTAAAATTACATTATAAATTTTATGTAATTATAATTAATTTGCTATTTTATTTTTCTAATGTTATTTTGATAAAATATATTACTTTTTATATTATTAATTAATTCATACTGTAAATAATTTTTACTAATTTTTTATATAAATATATTATAATTTTTTTACTATTTTTATATTTGATTTATTTAAATAAGTATTAAAAGATTAAATATATTAGATTATTTAATTTATCAAATTATATTTGGTACTTTATACCTTTTACCAATATTCTATTTAAGATATGAATAAATTAATTTATATGAAATAAGTAGATTATTAATATTAAGTATAATAGTAATTATGAAAGCATATATTTAAGTTATATATATGGAAGATGGATTAGTGCTAAACTTACGCTTTAACTTTTAAAGGTTTACGGTTTAAAGAGAGAGATATTATAAAAATAAATATTAGGAAAATGATAGTATAGAGAGCAATAATATATGAATAGATTAGTTAGTGTTAATAAAAAAAATATGTGAAAGACTGTAAAGAGAGAGAAAGTCATAATGATAATTAAATAGATTAGTATTAAACTTTAAGTTTAATATTTTAAAAGTTCAAAATATAGAGAGAAAGAGCAAGTGAGAGAGACAAATTCATATTTTTAAGTCGTACAATCATTATCAAAACTATGTAATTAAGTTCTGATTTATTTAATACTTTAATACAGATAAAATGTTCAAAATAATTTTTATGTATTTAATATATATATATATATATATATATATATATAATATTTTAAATTTATTTCTCATATAAAATTAACTTATTTTTTATAAAAATTATATTTAAAATAAAAATAATTATATTTTATAAATGAACTTTTTATTTTGATTATATCATAATTTTATATAATAATATAATATTTACTAATATATTATTTTATTATATTGGACCATATATTTAATATTCTGATTTTATTTGTATACAAATTAACTTTATTTAAAAAACAAATTATAAATAACTATATGTTATATATCGATTATATTATAATTTTAAATAATATATTTTTATATATATTTTTTAACGAGCTTTAAAATCAGCCTATTTGTCAACTAGTTCACGAATTAGATCGCGAGTCTGATCAATGAGCCAACTCGCAAGCATGTAAACTAGCCGAGCTCGAACTTGAGCTCAAACCAAATACTGTTAGGTTCGAGCTCGGCTTGTTTATTAAACGAGCCTAAAATTTGAGCTGGAGAATAAACGAGCCTAAAATTCGAGCTCGAACTCGGCTCATCTAGAAAATGAATAGAACTGAATCGAGCTTTTATCGAGCTGAGCATCGAATAGCTCGCAAGCGATTTGGTTCATTTACACCCATATATATATATATGGCTATTATAATTTAATTAATAGTTTCATTATAATTATTAATTGTATTTTGTGATTTATTGGCTTATCATTAAATAATAATTAATAAAAGTTATAATTTCTTTTAGTTATTTAGCTAATTAAGATTGATAAGTCGAATTTGAGCTCACAAGTTTATTATAGATGCTAAATGTGAGTCGAACTCATAAATTTTTTGAACGAAATAAATACGAGTTGAGCTAATGAGAATAAGCTAAATGCAAGTCGAACTCAAAAACTTAATAAATGAGTTAAATATAAATCAAGTTTGAAATAAACTCGAGTCTAATAAAATTTTGCATGAACGAAGGTGAAACTGTAAATATAAATTCAAACTCAATGAAAATTTAACAACGCGAGTTTAAGTTTTAATTTGGCTCAAACTTATTTACATTTTGGTACTTTTTGGAATAGTTAATGTACTGTAGGATGATATGCTCATAAATATAGCACTCTTTGTTAGACAAATTTGTGGAAAGACTAAAGCATGGGGATATGAAATCTTGAAGTTGCATTATTTTAATGAAAGAAGAAACGAAAGGAAAGAACCTCAAGAGATAAAAAAGGGTACGTGCAATGCTTCATTTATCCCAAGAAAGCTTTGCTTTTGCTCTTTGGGTTTCGACATTATTCTCTTTTCACTCTGCTTTTACGCAAAGACTCATTTGAGGAATTCTGAGATAGAGATGAGGAATGTGGAATTGAGATCCTGAGGTGGGGCCACTCTATTATCTACGTACATATGTCATATTATTTTATTTTATTTTTTATTAAGAAAAATTTCTATTTAATTTTTTTATTTTAATAAAATTAATTTTTTATTTTTTTATTTTTAAAAAATACACTAATAAGTCATTATATATATATATTTTTCGTTTATTCTTTAATCCCTTCAATTTAGTTATTGTAGATGTCACTTTGGATTTCATTTTATCTTTGTGAGTTATTCAGTCTTCATAATAGTAGTCAACCGTAGTTAATAAAAAACTTGATTTAAATTCGACTGAGTAAAAATATATAGTTTAATTAATGTATTTTTTAAAATAAAATGATGAAATAATTAATTTTTCTTTTTATTATAATAAATAATATTGCATCTCAATTTTTATTTTTTATTCCCAATTGAATTAAGGATAAATTATTTATAATTGAGATTCCGATTCAGTTTAGGTAGACCATTCATCTTTTCAATAAGAAAATAATATTTATTTATAAATTTATATAATTTCTTTTCATATGCTAATAATGTGATTATGGGATTGAGCCAGTTGCTTGGAGATGGAACAATGCACCTTGTTTATTGTATTATTAATTCTTGTATTATTTTATATTATTGGTTTCTTAGCATAAGAGATGTCCAAATCTTAACGATTTTCTCTTTTAATAGATTTTGAAGAGGAAAAAAAAAAATCTCTTTCACCATTTTCCCTTTAACTTAAACAAAATAAGTATTAATTAAAAAAAATCAAACTGTTGTGTACAGTTATGTTTTAATCTAATATTTTCAATTTAGATAATTTAGGTTCAGTTTTTAAATTGAGTATAATTATATTTAATAATTAATAAATTAATTCGAGAGAATATGATATTGCTAATATGACATGTCACTCCATGTTATAATAATACTCACAAAATTAATTTGGATAAGTTATTATAAGTCTCTCTATTTTACTAAAATTAATTATTTAGTCTTTATTTTTTAAGCTTGATGAACACATCCTTATATTTTTGTAAAATCAAAATTTTTAGTCATTTTGTTAGAGTTATGGCAAAAAAAATTATTCAACTTATTTTAGCCTTATCAAATAATATAATTAATTAAAATTAATTATAATGACTAAATAGTATAATTAATTAAAATTACATAGATTAAAAAGTACAAATTTAATTGTTCTAATTGCATTTAATTTTAGACACTAAATTTATTTTATCAAAATTAAAAGTATTTAATTAAATATAATTATATGTAAATGATTGGATTTTTTAATAATTAATTCAAAAATTAATTGTTCATGCAAAGTTGTTTTTACAACTTTTTATGAGTTGTCTAATTGACTGTAGATAATTTGATTAAGTTAATTCGCTGAGTTTTTAGGAGTTTTTAGGCAGCAAATTAATAATGAAAATAATTAGGGGAAGTATTAAATTCAGTTTAAAAAGAGAATAATACAGTGGATGCTGCTGATATTGGGAAAAACTGAGGTCCACTTTTATTAAGCCCCTTGTTTTTGTGTTGCTATTACCATTGGTGGAATCATATAAAGAATTATATATAAAGTTTACATTGATGGGGATCCTATTTTTAAAATTTTCATAAATTTTTTAATTCTATTACTTATGATTTTTTTTATTAATTTGTTAAAAATGGCATCTATTTTGGGTGAATGACCGTACCAAGGTGAATCGGAAACAAAAAATACTGAAATGGGCTAACAAATCCAAAAATTACGGAGAGGGGGTGGTTGCCAGTGGTCAGCGCCTGGGACGCTATTCAAAATAGCGCCCGAACTCTGGACGCTGTTCAAAATAGCGTCTGAACTCCGGACGCTATTCATATTAGCATCCGAAGTTGGGACGCTATTTTGAATAGCGTCCCATTGCACGCCACCTGCAACCACCTGCAAGAAAACCTGCACGCATTGCACGCACCCTAGATGGAATATTACGTCGCATCTGTAACTGCGGGACACTAGTTTTATTAGCGTCCTGTGCTCCGAATGCTAATTATATTAGCATCTTGTAGCTCCGGACGCTAATATAATTAGCATCTTTGTTCGTGGCGTGGCGCTTCTCCGATCTCGTCTCAAGTCCAATCTGCAGGTAGGCGAATCTTCAGTGAAGTGGGACGCTATGGAGAGGGGACTGGAACGCTACTTATAGTAGCGTCCTGCTCGTTGGGACGCCAGTGGTGTGCTGGTGCTCGTGGGGACGCTATTCAAAATAGCGTCCTCACGTCAAAACGCTATTTTGAATAACATTTTGGCATCAGGACGCTATTTTGAATAGCGTTTTCTTTGGGACGCTATTTAAAATAGCGTTTCTCTGTTGGAACGTTATTTTTATCAACGTTTTTGTATTTTTTCACCCCCTTCCCATAAATATCCAACAATCTAACCCATTTCAGTATTTTATTTTTTAAATTACCCTTGTACGGTCAATTTCCCATCAATTTTAGATGAAGAACCAATCAAGGAAATTAAATGTGAATAAGCGCATCTTATTTGTGACATGCTGATAATTATATATTGCATCGTAGAGCAGATTAATATGTTGTGCTTTTACTAAATGATTCAAGAAATTTCTCTGTTGAAACTATAATGAAAATGGTGAACTCATAGAGAAACTTTTTGAATCATTCAGTAAAAAGTAACTTATCAATCTACTCTAAGATGTAGCAAATACTTACGGGGATATTACAAATCAGATATGCAGATTACTAATGAGGACTCTATGCATTAGAAGATCTTCGTGCATGGTCTTGGCTATATTTATATTATAGACAAATTATAATTCAATTTTTTTTATATATTTTTAAAGTTAAAGGATTTATTTGAATTTTTAAAAGTTGAAGGATTTAATTAGACCTCAAAATACTTCAAGAACTTATATGACAATTTAACCCATACTTTAAGGGTCAAAATAAGTCTGTTATCTAAAATTAATATTTTTTAAAAAACAATAATTATTGGGAAAAATACAAAAGAAATACCGTGTAGTCTGTGACTTAATTTTTATCAATTTAATACTCTATTTTTTCCTCCATTGGCAGATGTAGTTCAAACCGTTAGTTACTGTTAAATAATACTGGCATGACTAATACGTGGCGATACATTGCAGATATGGCGCTAATGTGGCAAACATGTGGTGCCAACATGTCACACTGTCAGTGCTACGTTTTCACCATATCAGCATCATTTAGTGGTAACTAATGGTTTGAACCATTTTTACTAGAGAATAAAAACACAATGTGTCAAATTGAAAAAAAAAAAATTAAATCATGGCCTCATATGTCAAAGCACGAAACCACAAGGATTTTTTTTTAATACTTTTCCCTTAAATAAATTATTACATCAATTAATAGTAAGAGTAAAAAATAATTCTTTCTAAAATAAAATGAGAGATTGTGAGTTAAGTACAAGTTGTCATGTTTAAGCAATATTTTTTTTTTTGGTAAATTGAAAAGAACGACATTGTGCTCTTGGTGCATCTTCAAGTAGGATTCTGAGGTTAATTTATTCACAAAAAGGTCCCTTGAACTTACCAGCCGTTAGTAAAGAACAAAATTGCCTAAATACCATCCAAAAAAGTTAGAATAAATTATAATATAATATATAGATTTCACTAAACTTTAAAGATTAAATTGTAATTTATTGTAACTTTTTTGGACGACGTCCACATAATCTCCCCTGTTTGCTAATGGCACATAAGCACAAGATATCTTTTTGTTAAAAGTTAACTTGAAGATCCTATTTGCAAATGCCCAGAACCACAAGACAGTTTTTTGTAATTTCCTCCTTTTTTAGTAGGTAAGCAATAATTTTTTCTGGCCAATTGGACAAAAACATTAGACCTTTTCGTCAATTTTTAATTTTCTCTTAACATTTCAATTTTGATTTTAGTATCCTAACGTTTGAAATTGAGTGCAATTATATCTAATTTTTAAAATCAAATTTACAATTGGACATAAAAGCCAAACGTTTGTAATAATTTGCAATTATAGCCAAACCTTTCAATTTTGGATAAAATTAATTCCAACTCTTAAGATTGGTTTAATTGTAGCCAAAACCTAAAATTGATTTGCAGAAATTTAAATTTTGTCTACTAAACTTATAATTATGATAACCAAATGCCTTAAACTTACAATTATAGAAAGAAGAGGCTCTAAAAATATTTTTGGACTTTGATAATTAGCTTTTATTGATTGTTTTAAAAATTATGACCACATCAATCAAAAAAATAAAATCAGCTCATTTAAAACATATATAGATAGATTTCTATAGATTTAGTTAATAAATTTGAAAGTTTAGTGCATTTAACTACCATAATTGTAAGTTTAGTGGACAATTTCAATTTATATGATTCAATTTTGGACTTTAGCTATAATTCTCAAAGATTTTGGAACTTTTAGATATAATTGCAAATTATCGCAAAAGTTTGGCTTTTATGTCCAATTGCAAATTTGATTTTAGAAATTAGATTCAATTGCACCAAATATCAAATGTTAGGATAACAAAACTAATATTAAAACGTTAGGATAAAATTGCACATTGATGAAAAAGTTTAATGTTTTTTGTCTAATTGTCCTTTTTTTAATACAACTAATTCTGAATTAAAATTTAAATTTGAAATTTTACAATTTTATTTTAAAGATAGGGATTTCATTGATAGACTTGGAGTCCAGATGGGAGAAAACATAAAAAGTAATTACATCAGTATGCTCATAGATCTATACTCTTTTATTAAGCTGGAAGAAGCAAAATATATGTTAGAAATAAAATTCATGAAAACCCCTTACAAGTATCTGGGGAGTGTAAGTATAAATTTTCTTCATCTATCTTTACATATAGGTTCTTTACCATCTGCAAATTAGTGGCATTAAAAAGCTCACCTTGAAATTCATGATTGCTCGAAAATCAGCTTAACTATGCATCAAATAGGGTGAGTTAAAGATCTTCAAGAACCTGTGTAGATAATCCTTCAAGCTATGAAATTCCACTTAGGAGACAGAAACAAATCTCCATCAAAGGAAAAAGAAACTAAACAAACTCATGCAAAAATCCATGAATATGGAAAAACTCCTTTATTTAGAAGAAAACTAAGAAAACACAAATAAGAGAGGGAAAAGGTTGTTGCCGGCCAAACAAGAGACGCCGATAGCTCTCATGTTTGTATCATGGTTTGTCATGGTTTCATAATATATTGTATAGTTTTTCTCCTTATTTGGGAAGATTATTCTTGAAAAAGAGTGAGTTTGGGTGGTAAAATGGTTGTTTCTTAACCATCATTTTATCACAACTTTTCAAACTATCAATTTGATGGGTTAGAACGGTTTAAAACTTATGTATTCTTATTTTATCTTTGCATAATTTATAAAATTTTAATTATATTCTATTCATTATTTATAGAGCCATTCCTTATTCCTCATCTTCAATAAAGATTAATTTAATCATTTTTATATTTATTTTACCATATCATACTATTTAAATAAATAAAGAAATGTTATTAAACTATTTTATATTATATTATTTTTCCAAATATAATAATAAAGTTTATATTGATATTTTAATAAATCATGCTCCACTCAATTCAAACATGGTATAAAGGCAAATTCAAACTTCAAGGATAGATCTAGCAAGGACAAAGTTGCAATATTAAACAAACCTTAAGGGCAAATTCAGAACCTACATTTTATATAAAGTCCAGGTGCCACTCCACTTGAATGCAATTCTCTATTATCAAACACACTAATATACCTTTCAATCTCTACAATGGCGATGGCTTTCAAGATGGTACTCTACTGACATATCTTCCTCTTCTTCTTAATTTTTTTTTCCCTTAGGCCATACTTAATGTTTCTGGGTTTTGTTTCTGTAGGCAACCACTGGAATGTGGGTGACGGATGAATGCAAGAACTCGTTCATGGAGATGAAGTGGAAGAGGGTCCACAGGTTCATAGTGTTCAAGATCGATGAGAAATCCAGGCTGGTGACCGTCGATAAGGTCGGTGGCCCCGGCGAGGGCTACGATGAGCTCGCTGCTTCCTTGCCCAACGATGATTGTAGATATGCCGTCTTCGACTTCGACTTTGTCACCGTCGATAATTGCCGGAAAAGCAAGATCTTCTTCATTGCATGGTCCGCCCTTTTTCTTCTTAATTTTTACTTGATCTTACTATTTAATATCATTCTCTAGATCACACAATAGTTAAATTATATTAATATCCCTAAACGGCCTAAATCATATCCCTCTTATGCTAATAATAATAATAATTTCTTTAGATTTGTTTTTTCACATTCAAGTACTTGACTTGAGACACTAAACAGTTGAATTCATGATGAGTAGTTTTTGCTATTTTTTATCCACTTAATCATTATTGGTAAAATTATCTTATAATAATAATAATTACAAGTTGAAAAATTTTTTGTGACAATTATGGATGGCAATTAAGAATATGATGGCTTATTTTGGCTTAGTGGTAAAAGATAGATTACTTATTCTGGTAGAGTCAGATTTGACTTTCACTCGTTTTGTTCCCATTGAGTAGAAGCTATAGCAGTAGAAAACAATGTTTTTTTTTTTTTTTCAAATTAATGATTTTATTAATATTAAAAGCAGTAGAAAATAATTAAATTTTCCATAATTATTTTGGTACATTTCATTATTGTCTTTAGATAAGAAGAAGATCCAAGACTCTTTTCCACAGGTTTTGGGTACATGTATCCCTAATTAGGTACAAGGCCAATGATTCTTGGGTTTCACAAGTACACATGAAGGCTGGTCATTTAGAAAGAATATATATATATATATATATACACCAAAATACCCTTTTCTCATTGGTGATTAATTAATTTCCCAAAAAAAATTTTTAAAAAATCATAGACACTATTGGTGTTTAATTTCAGGTCTCCCACAGAATCAAGAATTAGAGCAAAAATGCTGTATGCAACCTCCAAGGATGGATTGAGGAGAGTGCTAGATGGCATCCATTATGAACTCCAAGCAACTGATCCAACTGAGATGGGCTTTGATGTCATAAGAGACAGAGCCAAATAAATATGAATATAATATAATATATTTACAATATTAGCTTAATAATTATATATATATATATATATATATATATATATATATATATATTTACTATAGCATTATTATTATTATTATTATATCTTACTTGTCTTACATAATAATATTCAAACCAGCTGATGTGCTTTTGTCTTCTTGGTACTGCTTTTTCTTTTTTTTCTTTCTTTATTTTGGTACTAATGTAAGCTCATCTTCATCCTCTAATCTGTCATAATATAATGGTTGTCTGTTCTATGTGCACTAGTTGGACCACAAACAGCCTTTAATTTGAGTCCCTCTCTTTTAACATTGAAAGGTAGAACTGTGAGACCTTAAAATGTCAAAAGTGGCTTTTTTTCCCCTTTTTAATTATTACTTTCTATCTAAAACAGGTTTGAGCAAGTAATTAATTAGAGAAAGATGATTTGGGAATTAATAAGGAATTAATTTAACATTGATTGTCTTCAAGTGATATAATTAAGAACGATTTGGATTTGTTTACGCATAAATTTATTAATTAGCATGAAGACTAGATATATAAAGTATATACAATGGCTAAATTATTGGATCATTAGTTTAGTATTAAAAAAATAAGGTTTATAAATCATAATAGAATATAAAGCAAACATATTAAATTTCTATTCACTACTTCTAGTCCAATGGTAAGAAAAAAAGGATGAAGATTATGGATATTAAAAAAATTATTACTTAATTTTTGAATTCTAAAGAAATTAACTATTTAGTTATAGTATTTTGAGAAATACATTATTTAGTTTCTGTTTTTTTTCTCTCATTAAACTCTTTAGTTCCTCGTTAATTCTTTCATTAGTCAATACAATTAAATTACTATTTAGTCATTCTATTTGAATAAAATTAATTAGTTAGTATATGTATTTTAAAAAATATATTAGTTAATTCATATAATTTAGTTTTGTTAACTATTTAGTCATATAATTATTTTTTATACCTAAATAATTCTAATATTCTCCCCCCTTATTTCTTTATTACTCTCTTTTATTTCTCTCTTATATTTTTCTTCTCCTTTATACCAACACCCTTCTCCTCTCATTCTCTCTGTTTTTATCTATTAATAAAAATAATATAAGTTATCTACACGAAAAAGTAAATTAGTTTTCCTAAGTCTCTAAGTAATCGGGAAAAATTATTTTCCAGCAGAGAAAACATAAAAATGATGTCCAAGGAATTGAATAAAAATAATTGAATAATTTAAAAAAAACAAAAATTCATATTTAGTCTCCACATAGCAAAATTTCCATTTTTATTAAGAATATATTTTTCAAAATATTATATATTTCAAAATATATAGACTAACTAATTAGTTTCATTAAAATAGAAGGACTAAATGATAGTGATTTTTAAAATACAGGATCATTTAGTTAGTTTAGTTAAAATAAAGAGACTAAATAATAGTTTGATTGGTATTGACTAACAGAAAATTTGACTGAGAGATTAAATAGTTTAATCGAAGTAAAATATAGGGACTAAATAATATATTTTTTTAAATGCAGAAACTAAATAATTAATTTTATTAAAATATATGAATTAAATAATAATTTTTAAAAAAAATATACATCTCAGAATCTCAAAACTGAATAATAATAATAATAATAAAATTTCACGCTTTGAAACTTAACAATTTATAATTTAATTTTTACTAAATTGATATCAGCAGCTTTATTCTATTGATATTTCAAGAACAAATAATACTCTGCAACATTAGTTATGCTGATGTAAAACTGCAGTTCTAATAAGATCATATTTTTTAAAAAATATCTTAGATTCAACAAGTAATATCAAAATTTAAAAAATAAAACTTAAATTAACACCTTTTTTCACATAAAAAAATTAACAGTTTTTAATGATAATAAAATTAATTATTTTATTTTATTAATTATATACTATCATGTTAATAGCATAATTAAACAATTTGTTCATAAAGTGCCATAATATTATTATGTGTCAAAGCGTGAAATCTCATTTTTTTTTCCTAATAATAATAACCTTATATAAGCTTAATTATATTCTTCCAGCAATTCAATTATGTTGCATTTCTTTTTGCAAGATTTTATATTCACCTAACACGAGCAAGGATTGAAGTAGATATATGACTGGAATAGGGTTCAACTATGACTAGGTTGGCAATGGACTCTTGGACTCTAGCCTGAGTTTGGCATCTCTGGCCCCTAGACAATTAACTTGATTGATCTCTTTAACTACTTGAACCCTGCCATTTGCATGGATATACACATTACAGTGATCAGCTAAATTTTTCATCAGGAAATTTGATGATGACCATTTTGGATGGTTAATTTCACGCATGCCCTACTGAGATGATTAATACCAATTGCCAACCCATCACATGACTGCTAGATTACAGTGGATTCTATAGGTAATAAGTACTAATCAGATATAACATGAAGTAATAATCACATTTGAAGGTGCCAAATGAATAAGGCAAAAGCCATGAAAACTAAAATCATTGACTTTAGGTAGAGCCATACAGGTGATAATGAAGAAACTAAAACATGATTATTGTTTAATGGGAAAAGAATGAAAAACGCCAAATATATGAAGCTGTCACTGACTAGGATTTTGGCTAGTTAGCTTATCCAGATGAATTGACACCACTACCTTGCTCCAAGACCATGTATATTTTGGTTTTACAGTGAAGGAATTTTTCTCTTTAAATGGTTTTTATGGGAAAGCCAACCCAAATGCTAAGAGCTAATAGATTACAAAGAAGGGTTCCATGATCTATAAGCAGGTAACGTATTAAAAGAATTTTGGTTAACAATCCACCTCCTCCACATAAGCCTAAATGATAGTAAAAAAAAAAAAAGATTATATTATACTTTGATACCATATTATGAGCTCAAATGCTAAAATTAGATAGCTAATAGATTATAAAGAGGTTCGAAAATTTATAAATAAGGAATATGAAATAAGAAGTTAACCGATTTGATTATTAAATTTGGATCAATTTTTATATAATTGTTTTAGTGGTTATTCATAAAAGTATTATTTTAAATATATTAATTTATAAATAATTAAATTTATTTTAAAACTAAATTTAATATAATTTAATTATAAAAATTTCAAAACAACTAAATAGTAGTCTTCAACCGCTTTGTCTACCAAACCTAAATGAAGGTGGTCTCCGAAACATATCCAAGATCGACCTAAAGATAGAGTTATATAGGTTAAAACATATTTACACCTTTTTACTATTTGGGTGTAGCCTATTGAATATCTAAATTAAAATTATGACTTATTAAATACCTAAGTTAAGAAAATTTGTAATTATTAAACACATATCGATAGTAAACTGCTAAAAAATAGTAAAAAAATGGTCCTTGAGTGTGCCTAAATGTTTAAAAAATTGATTAAACTACCCTTTTCCTATTCTCTTCCCTCATCCTCTCTCCTCTTCTGCTACATTCAATGTGATGGAAATGGTGGATGGAGGAAATGGTGGGTGAGAGTTAAGGTGGTTGAGTTGAGAGAGAGAGAAAAGAGTGAATAAAAACGCAAAAGAGCGGAGGGAATGAGGAGAGAGAAAAAGGGCAAGAGGGTAATTTCATCGTATTTTGAAAATTTAAAGCAAAGTCAGTAAAATTTTAAACAAGATCAATAATAAGTGTAATCATTTCCAAATTTTTTTGACAAGTCATCAATAATGACTAATTTGACAAGACATCAATACGTTTTTGGATACTGCTTCCACAAATTTACAATTTTCAACATTGATATTAGAGTTATTTGGTTTGTTTTTTATGATTAATATTTGAGATGCTGCAGTGTTATCCACTAGCAATTTAGAGTTTTGAATGAAACTGCCATGTTTTTCATATTTTAGACATGATCATTTGGCATCCTTTAGGCATAATTATCTCTCTGTATAGATATTATTAGACAGTATTGTTAGTGCCATTGTCAAATACCGTTGCATTGCTTTAAAATGGTATATTATTTGCTTTATTTGGTTGAGAAATTGAGCGTGATATGACTATCGCAAACTGACCGCTTATTCATGTTGAATCTAGAAACTTGCAGCTGATTTCAGTATGATTTTTTTTCAGGTTTTTAGCATAATTTTGATGTTTAAAAAATGGTTTTATTGGTTGTCTGCAATGTTCGGTTAGAATTTCATGAGATTCTTCCAACCATATGTTTATATTTTTTAGATGATTATTAAATGAGCCTTCAAAATTAGTCATTGAACATAAAATCATAGACAAAAATTACAAATTTTCAAGGTTGAAAACAACTATAAACACTCCAAGTCCAACTAAGTTTCGATCGACTCGAGTTAGGTTAGTTATAATTTTTTGAAAACTCAAATTCGATTTAAATTTTAATATTATAATTTAATTTTGACTCGTTCTAATTATATTAAACTTGAGTTTGACTATAGTTTAGCTAGTTTTTATCTCGTTTATTTTTTTGTCAAATAAAGTTTAGGTAGCGAAAGACTCTCTAATTCAGGCCAAAGCATACTACCTATTGAAAGATTATAATAGAGTGTTTATATCGCCCACCAAGAGAACGGTTGGTAAAACTTGAACGCTCAATTTAATAGGAGTGCTGAATAAGTCTTACAAATTTAATCAATTCTCATTTATTGTTTTTAGCTCATTTATAATATAAGTAAATCAAATTCAAGTTCGAATAATTTATAATTGAGCTTGTTTATATTATAAACAAATCAAATCGAGTTGAACTTGAGCTTAATTTATAATTTAAGTTGAAACATAATTTAAAATTTATATCAAATTAAAACATAATCTAAAATAAATTTAAAATTTAATTTCTAAAATAAATTATAACTAGTGGGGTTGGTTTCAGTCCCACAGTCATGCCTGCGCCACGTATTTTCTAACGCTTGGGGAAGCCACCCCCACCGATTTTTCTTTTTAACTGAGGTGGGACTAAGTCCCACAAATACAAACATTGCAAATGACAACGGATTCAATACACATGCAATATATATGGTATACACCCAAATCACAAATTCAATATAACCAAATGACAAATCCACAAATACACTCAAGTCGCAATAGATTCAATCAAAACACACATGCAATAAATTTAATATTTAAAGCCTAAAACAGAGAAGTAGAAAACACTATTTGAAGAGTTTCTGGGTAATGATGCCCATATCTCAAATTCAAACAACATCTCGACTTTGCCATTTTGAGATTTGATAATTAAAAAGACTGAAGACGAAGCATCCTTCTATGCGTGAAGACCGAAGAGCGAACTGAAGACGGTGGTGATGGTGCTGTGAGTGCCTATTGCATGAGGTGAAGAAGAAGAAATCAAAGCAAACGAGAAGAGCGTGCATGATTTAGAGAGGAGAGAGGAAGAGAGGTGGGTTAGGATTGGGCAACCCGGAATGGGTTTGGTAGAGTTAGGGTTTATATTATATATATATATATATATATATATATATATAAAACTACAACACTTCGGAGAATTTCAAAATCGGTTCGAAACGATTTAAAATGATTTTCTCAATAAAAAAAGAACTAAATAAAAAATATCTAAAATTAAAAATTGAATCGAACTATTTACAATAAAAAATCAAATCAAATGAACTGAATAGGTTCAATTCAATTTGATTTTTTAATTTACATCGAAATATGCTCAACCTTATGAGACTTCACAGCAGAGAATCTAACACAATATAATGCCATGAAAACTGCTTTTTAAAATGATGTTTTCTTATTTAAATGACTACTCTAAAAACTTCTTTTTCAATTATTGTTTTCTTTAACAAATATTATTTGATTAAATAATTTTAAATTCACATTACTTTGATAAATAGTTTTTTAATATTATTTTAATAATTAATCCTTTATTTTAGACCATATTAAATAGTGATTATACAAATCCGAAAGTACCTAAACTGGAAGCTATTCGTTTTCCCTCTTTGTATTTACCAGTCATATGACATTCATTTATATAATTGTATTCTACTCTACTCCAATCAATACAATATTCTTTCAACTTAAATATATTAAAAAGATTTGATATTTAAAAAATAGATTTAAATTCGATTTTTTGTATTTTGAATTCGATTTTATGTAATATTAAAAAACTTTAACTTATTTTCATTTAATTAATACTAAAATTTTAAATAATTTTATTAACTATCTTTGAATTAAATTTTAAATAAATTCGTAATTTGATATTAAAATATTATATAATATAAATATAATTTAATTATATAAAAAATAATTATGTTATTAAATTCGCAAACTTTTTGAGTATAATTTTAAAATGAGTCGCTAACTGTCATTTTTTTTTTTTTTTTTTTTTTTTTTTTTTTCTTCTTGCAGTGAAATCATCGAAACTTGATTAAAGAGTTAAATTAATAGATTCAATAAATGAGTTAATCCACTTGCAATCTGCTTAAGGTTTCGATTCGGTTTGTTTTCTTAATGAGTCGAGTTTGAATCTAATTTTTTAATTTTATTTAATAAATGAGTTGAGTTTAAGCTCACTAATATTGGCTCCTTAGCCATCTTTATTTAATAAAGTTGTATGCCAACTCATAGGATAGACTCCTAAATTAACTTATTAAAAACTCGTAATCTAATTTATAAGCTCGTGATTTAATTCATTTATAAACTTGTTTATCAACTAGTTGTTGGATTATTTATTTGTATCTGGATGTGGATTAGCAATAATCAATTGTTAGACTCATTGACAGATTAAATAATGATATCAAATAATAAGTTTAGTAATTGACAATATCTAAATGGATTAGGTCATGTGATTATGCAAGCCTATAATAGGTTAGATTGTCCATAAGCCCACTAAGGAAGAGGCCCTAACTCTCAGTCATATATATATATATATATATATATATATATATATATATATATATATATATATATATATTCTGATAATCCCATTTAATATCAGATAGAATTTGAATACGACGAATATTGGGAGTTATGAACCTATCCTTTCGCTTCCGTTCTTGATTGTTCACAGAAAATCATTGATACAAACGTATTTTCAGGTACACATATTCTCTAATAATGTAATCTATAATGATTTAATTTATTTCTAACAATTGGTATCAGAGCCATAGTTAGAGATTACATTTTTTCTTGTTAATTTTGTTGTTGGATGTTTGAATATTAGTCTCGGTAAATAAATATTAAATTTAATTTCATGATTTGGTAAATTTTTTTTTTTGTTAAATACTTATATATATATATATAAGTTTGTCAGGATCCACTGTCACGACCCAACTTATGGGCCGGACCGGCACTAGAATCTACCCAACCTGCAAAAGGGTTTAAAACGCACTTCTATATCCACAAACCATACACTCACAACTCAATCATATTACACAGCCCCTCCTGGGCCTATCCAAACAGTCATCAATCACAATATGTAAAATTACAGTTTAGTCTTTATAATTGACCCTTTTTGCAAAAATTACCCAAATAAGTTGTAAAAATTCTAAAACTTTGCCCTGAGGTCTTTAGCAATATTACTAAGCTAATGCAAAAAGAATCATAATTTTCTGAGTTACCACGAATATTTTATAAATTTTTAATCCCATTCAAGCACTAGAAAATTAAGAAAAAGTAAGGTTTGGGTTTACCTATGCCGATTCCGACTTCGGGGACACGCTCGGGATGTCTGAAAATGGTGAGGTAGCCAAAATTTCGACTCAATTCCAAGACTTTTTCGGTAGCCTGTCTGTCTGGATGGAGATTCACAGATCGGGGCAACTGTCAAATTTCCAAGAATTGAAGGTACCTACACGAAGCCCATAACACGGGAGTTAGTATATAATTTTTTACGAAATTTTCTAAGCTCATTTAATGCTCAGAAAAACACTACGAAGTTTCATGGGACCCATCGAAAAACAGTGTCGAAAAATTTTGAAATTTATATTGCCACGAAGCTCTCGACGAGTGGAGCTCTCTGGTACTCTCGGTTTTCTCGTGGGGTTCACGGTTTGCGAGAAATCTAGCCCAAAAATAGAAATGGGCTAAAACTTTATGGACAAAAATTGGGCAAACCGCTCAATGGATTTTGGTGTTCTTAGTGTCTATGGAAAGCTCTCGAGGTGTAGATAGTATTTGACACAAGAACCGGCCCAATTGGTGGCCGGATCGATCAGATTTTGGTCGGAAGCTGAAGCGGTGCGCGCACGCAGGTGAGTCTTCGCGCGCTTTTTTCGGCTGCCTGGAGCGTCGGCCAACCGTGGGGAGACATTGGGGAGGAACGCCGGCGAGGTGGGGAAGGTTGGGTGGCGGTGGCGTGGCCTGAGGAGGAGGGAGGAGAGAGAAAATGGGAGAGAGAGGAAGAGAGGTCGGGACGCGCGGGGAAGTGAAGAAGAAGAAAAGATTCGACCGGTCCGATTCGACCAGTCCGATCCGGTCTGGTTTGATTCGGCCAGTTCGATTCAGGATACAAAATTTTAAATTTTTACTGTCTTGAGACCGAAAATGAGGCCCAAAAATTTTGAAAAAATTCTAGAAAACTCAGAAAAATTCGTAGACTCCAAATATATTTTTAGTTTTGTCACGTGGTCTTTAAATTAATTTTTAAAAATCATCAAAGTTTTATATTTTCAGGAAATCAAACCCGATTTCGAAAATCTAAAAAATTTCAAATAATTTTCTAAAATTTAAATAAAATAAAATATTAATATTACTCACAAAATAATAAATTTAAAAATTTGGGGTGTTACATTCTTCCCCCCTTACAGAAAATTCGTCCTCAAATTTTACACAATGCAGAATAAAGTACAGAATTACACATTGAATAGATAAGGGTACTTGCTACGCATGTTTCGCTCTGACTCCTAGGTGCACTCTTCCACTGACTGACTCCTCCACAAAACCTTAACCATAGAGATTTGTTTTGATCTTAGCTGCCTCACTTGGTAGTCCACTATGGCTACAGGTTGCTCCTCAAACGTCAGGTTTTCTTTCAGTTCTATTACATCCGGCTGTAGCACATGAGAAGGATCAGGAATGTATTTCCTGAGCATAGAGATGTGGAATACAGGATGAACGTGGGAAAGGTTGGGTGGTAACTCCAACCGGTAGGCAACTGCTCCAACTCTATCAGTAACCTCAAAAGGTCTAATATACCGAGATGCAAACTTCCCTTCTTTCCAAATCTCATGACTACCTTCATCGGAGAAACCTTTAGGAATATGTAGTCACCTACTGCAAAGTCCACATCCTTCTGTCTGGGGTATGCATAACTCTTCTGCCTACTAAAAGCTATTTTCAATCTTTCCCTGATTAAAGGAACCATCTCTGAAATGTACTGTACTAGGTCTACATCATGCACCTTCACTTCATCCATTTCTATCCAACATAGAGGAGACCTACACTTTCTTCCATATAGTGTCTCATAGGGTTCCATTCTTATGCTGGAATGATAACTGTTGTTGTAAGCAAATTTTACCAAAGGTAGCTGATCACCCCATTGACCTCCAAAATCCAAAACACTCATGCGAAGCATGTCTTCCAGGGTTTGGATTGTCCTTTCGGACTGCCCATCTGTCTGAGGGTTGAAAGCAGTACTAAAGTTCAACTGTGTGCCAAGTGCCTCCTGCAACTTTCTCTAAAACCGAGAAGTGAACTGGGGCCCTCTATTAGATATTATGGAAGCCGGAACTCCATGCAATCTGACTATTTCTCGAATATAGAGCCGGGCGTATTGTGCCACAGAATATGTAGTCTTTACAGGCAAGAAATGAGCTGATTTAGTTAGGTAGTCTACAATTATCCATATCGAATCATATTTTCGCATGGTATGAGGCAACCCAGTCACAAAATCCATAGTAATCATCTCCCACTTTCATTCTGGGATAGGGAGCTCTTGCAGCTTACCTGATGGCCTATGGTGTTCAAACTTCACCTTCTGACAAGTCAAGCACTTGGACACGAACTCTGCTATGTCTCTCTTCATGCTATTCCACCAATAGCTATCTTTCACATCATGGTACATCTTGGTGGAGCCTGGGTGGACATTGTACAGTGTATAGTGTGCCTCTCGTATGATTTTATTTCTGAGATTGTCCACGTCGGGCACACATATCCTTGAACCTTGCATAAGGGCGCCATCATTGGCAAATCCAAACTCACCACATTAACCCTGCTGTACTCTTTCTATGATCTTTATCAATTGCTGGTCTCTGTGCTGGGAAAATTATATTATATGCATGTATGTTGGACTGGATGAGGGAGCTGAGCTCCCATTTATTTTTATGACATTTGAGTATGTGGAGGTTGAGCTGAGCTCCCCAATTGATTATATATTATGTTTACAGGTCGAGTGAGTCAAAAACTCCCCGTTGAAAGGTCCATTTTATGGCCAGACTCTGTCTGGTTGAATTCTTGAAATTGGGCCCAAATGGGCCTTAGAGTTGGGTTGAGGAATAGTTAGGCTTACTACGGGCCTCGGGGGCTTTAGGCTGGCCCAGGTCCTAGTGCCGGTCAGGCCCATAGGTTGGGTTGTGACATCCACAGCGTTGAACATCCATTGCGTACATCCATTGCGTTGAATATATATATATATATTGAATTTCAAAATTCACATGGTTATATGTTAGTTTTCAAAATAGTACATAATATATTCGTATAATGATTATGATTGAATATGATTGAATTTCATAACCCATATAAAACTTGCATACTGTCACATGTATTTAATTTAGCAAAAGTCAAGAGCATAAAATATTTATAATTCTGTTTGGTTATGTGTTTATTAATTATGATAATATTATGTATTTATTAATAGTTGTTAGTTTTGTTGGACTAATTATATTCAGGCATATTGAGAACATATTCATGAGTAGTAACATTGTTACTATGTTCATAATATGGTGTCCATGAAAATTCTTATTGTGGTAAATACTTTTATGATTATGAGCTCACCTATCATGGGACTAGCTATAAAATTGTTCTGTTAATTTGGTTAAAATTTATTCCATGGATTTCAGGAGTTATTTGGATTATATTAATAGTGGATATGCCCATGGGTAGAACACTATTAATACAATATGTTATTGTCGGTTGTAATACTATTTGTTGATTGTCTTTAATATTTTTTAATACCCTATCCATATAAAAGTGTTAAAGATGTTGGTTTTGTAACGGTTGGGCTCCAACCACTAGAGGAATTGTCCGCTTTGGCCATAAGCCTCACGGTTTTGTCCCATTGGTGGAATGGAGAACTTCCCAAGAGGTCACCCATCTTAGGATTTCTCTCAAGCGAGCACACTTAACCCTGGAGTTCTTCTAACTCTCCAGGTCATTTCACCAAAAGGAGCCTCTAGTGATTAGTTCTCCCATTTTTTATATCATTACTTTTTGAACTCAAGACCATCTCCGTGCTTTGCCGATGTGGGATTTGCCTAGGGATTCTCCATTCCACCTATGGGACAAAACCGTGAGGCTTATGGCCAAAGCAGAAAATTCCTCTAATGGTTGGAGTCCGATCGTTACAATTGGTCAGAGCCGTTCACGTGTCCTCTTGGGTGATGGTGGGGCAAACCTCAGCGAGGACGTTGAGTCCCGAAAGTGGGGGGAGAAAGGTCCCTTAGGCAAATCCCAAATTGGCAAAACATGGAGATGGTCTTGGGTTCAAAAAGTAATGATATAAAAAAAAGGGGAAACTAATCACTAGAGGCACCTTTTGGTGGAATAACCTTGTCACACCTTACCCCTCTGTAAGGCATAACATGATCCCGTAGAATACCTAATGAATTACCGAACTTCACCTACCGATAACTCATTAAGTACCCTACAAGGAATTTTAAAACAATTTTCTTACTTTTGATAAGTGGTGAGCATTTTCTAATAGGTATTAATACATATGATAAAAAGTAAATCTAATTAATATTTTTGGTCTATTTTATTTTTTCGCAAATTTTATAAAAATTTTGACAGAGTTCTATCTGTATTTTGAGAAACCAGTTCTTCAAATACCTGTAAAAAGCACTTCTAAAAATATTTTCTCAACAACTACTTCAATTTCTCAATCATTCAATCAATTTCTCAAGTTTAAAATTCAATAATCCTCAAAATACTAGCAATACATTTCATTCAAATTAAATAAAATAGTTCCACTCATATTTTATTAAAGACAAAACAATTTATATACATCCTTACAAATTTACGTCAAAAGAAACACAAACTAAACTTTATTACAAACTTCATACAAATTTTGTACAAGCTGCTTAAGACCCATTTACATGTCCATACATTTATATGCAATACATATATCAAAAGAAAAATATTTACAATTAGGGTATAAATTATACCCGATAATTTCAAGCTGATAGCTCCTCACACCTCAGCAGCTCAGTCTGCTGCTCCTCTAGTCTCTATATCTATGACAGCAATAGAAGCTATCGCTGAGTACTAGGACTCAGTGGTGCACAACATACTAAAATAATCTTTATGCAGAACTTAAATCACATTTATTCAAAAATTTGACTGAACATGAGTATTAAATACAAATCATGCATTATGAGATTTTAATCTCAAACAATTTCATTTTGAAGTATCAAATCACATTTCATAAAACCCACAGTTAGATCATGCCATTCGAAACAAATAGAATCTCAATAGCCAGAGGCTAAAGAGAAGTCACATCACAAGGCTAGCTAGCTCAAATCTATGGATATCCATTCACATCATCTTCTACTGGCACACCTCAACACTTCTCCAGAGAAGGAATCAAAATTCGAAACTAATTACCCCCACTAGTCGTGCTAGTGAGGTGTTCAAATATATGGTCATGACACTGTGATTTCAAAACTTATCTTGACACTTTGCTAAATATTGTCATTTCAAATATACACAACTAACTTTCAACAATTTCGATGAAATCATCATAAATAATGTCTCAATTCACTTTTTCAAATCATTCCAAACAATATGCAGCAAATAATTTACAAAAATTACACGTTGTGCACAAACCTCAAGCGAGTCGCCTCTTGGCCTCGACTCTGTTCCTCAAGTTCTTTCCCGATATTCTTTCCAACTGAAACACACAATTTTATAATGTTTCAGTACTAGAACTTAACATAAACCCAAAATAAATTTAGCTTCACTTTTACCTAACTCTAATGTGCTAAACTCGACGTTCTTGAAATTTTTGTGTTTCGGGTTACTATTCACTACACTATTCAAATCAAATTGTTGACTTTCTAAGGTTTAATAGGTATGGGAACTCCAACTTCACCCACATACCACATTTTGGTCACTAACTTTGTTGGTTTTGGTCATTTTCTCAAAACTTAGGTCTTTTAGGCAAAATTGCCAATTTTCAGTTTTAGAGTCCTAAGTTGCACTATTTCATTGGTCCTTTTACTGTTGGAATTTGACAAAACTTTCTTCATAGAAAATGTTCCATATTGTCTTAAGTTTATTCTCCTTTTTTAATCACTCTAATTGGAGTTTTGTAGCTCAAGTTATACCCAAATTACTGTTACTGTTCATGCTGCAGAATTTGGTTCTGTAGATTTATTGCTCCAACTTCGTTCAGCAATTTGATCAAGTTAAGTCCATAATTTGGTCTAATTTTCTTCATATGAAATGTTCTACTATGTCTTAGGTTTCCATCGGTTCAAGAATCACCTAAATCGGAGTTTTCTAGAGAGAGTTATAGCTATTGAAACTTTACTATTCATATGGCAAATCCGCAGTTCTGCAGATTCAGTGACTCAAATTTGGTCAGTAATTTGATTGGGTTAATGGCATAATTTGGGTTTGTGTTCTTCATGAAAGTTTTAGGTCTATATCTCATCTAACCACTGGTAAAATTTCAGTTCATTTTGACCTGCCTAGCTCGAGTTATGACTAAATGAATAAAATACTATTCATTTGGTCAGTTTATACAGGGCAGCCTGCAATTTTCCAACTTTGGTCAATTTGTTCACTAGGTTTTGGTCACTTTTTGGGCATGCTTCCTAAATGAAAATTGTGTCATTTAGTGCCTATTTTCATTCCCAATTGGTCCCATACCAATTGGACTTGTAAAAGTTCATTTTTGATCCTTCAAAGTTGACTTTTGGTCATGGTGCATACCTAATCCGAATTTGGCTTTGATTCAAACACTTCTAACACACTTAATGTAACACCCTCCCGGTAGCAACTCCGTACATTCTACTGTTCCGGTGACCAGTGTCGGTTCGGACAGCTAGAACGTCCGGAAAAATATTTAAACTAAAGTGAGGAACCATAATTAACTCAAATATTAATAAGAAAAATTTAGAAAAAATTTTAGAAATAAAATACAACCAAGTTAAATGAGCCGGTGCCCAAGCGATGGGTAACCCAGAGGGAAGTTGCGGTTCTCGCAACTAGGAGCCCTAGACCCGGGGGAAAAATTATAAAATAATTTTTGGGACTCCAGAGAAGGGCCATTGAGGTTCCTATGGCATTAGAATGCCAAGAAAATATTTAGAAAATTTTTTCAATCGGTACAGACAATTCTGACCCGTTAAGCCAAACGGAGGGCATTTTGGTCATTTCGCCTTCAGAGATGATTTTTGGCCGGCTTGTCCAGTTGAGTAAATAATTATTATGACATAAAATATGAATTAATGTTGATGAAAAATTAATTTGAAGTTAGTAGAAAAGAAAAGAAAAGAAAATACAATATAATGCAAATTATGACATCATTATGATGTCATTTAAAAGTTTCCACCAATTACATTTAAACAACCACTTAATTAACTAATAAAAAGAGATAATTGAGACAAAAGAAATCAAAATACCATCTGCTCTTCCTCACCCAAAAACGTTACACTCTCTCCCAAACCCATTCCTCCATGGAAGCTTAATGGAAGCTTGAGACAACCCACCAAATCACCATAAAACCTTTAGTATTCTTCACAAAAACTTGATTTTACCTCTTGGGAAAGTGTTTGGCTGCCAAGAAAATTAAAGAAAGTGAAGGAAATTGAAGGGAAAATTCTGCCCTCCTAAGGTTAGTGCCCAATTTATTCTCTCTCACTCAATTCATGTTTAAGAACATGATTTAAGTTGAAATTGTAAGTTTAATGTATAAATTGAACTTTGAGAACTTGGAGACTTGAACAAAAATTAGGGTTTGCTCATGAAATGGTATATGAACATTCTAATGGTCAATTAGTGACCATTTTAGGTAAGTTAATCATAATTTGAAGTGAACTAAAGTGTTACAAACCCAATTGGTAGGCTGCCTAGGGACAGCAGCAAAGAGGCTGTGAATCCAGCCTGTTTGGACTGCAATATCTTTGGCTGTGTAGGTTCAATCGGTGTTTGGTCAATTGGACATGAAACTAGACTTATAATGGCACAATTTTTCTGAAGAAACCATGTCCAAAAGACCAAAGCAAGTGGACCAAAAATTAGCCCCTGTCCGAATCCCCTGCAAACAGGTTCTGCAGAATGACCAAATGAATAGTAACTGTTCATTTGGCCATAACTCACTGTAGATATGGTCAATTGACCTGAAATTTTTACAGCAACAAGTTAAGACATAGACAAACAACTTTCATGAAGAAACCTACCCCAAATTATGAGCAGAACCTAACCCAAATGGCAGTCACAGTCACTGTTCATGGTAGTGTAGATTTGGTAAATTCTGCAGAATTGAAATCCGGCCAGCTGTGGTTTTTGGACCATATCTGGAGCTACAAAACTCCAAATGGAGTGATTCAAAAAAAGAAATTCAACTAGACAAAATAAGGAACAACTTTCATGTTTACCATTTCCTCAAATTCCCACTGCAACAGTGCTTAATGGAACAGTAAAGTTAGGGTTCAAAAACTGCAAATTCTGCTCTCTTGGATTTAAGCTTAGAAATGGATTTGGTGATTAATTCCAACAAGTTTTAAATGCAAAATGTGGTACATTGGGAGTGTTAAAACCAATACACCTATTTTCTATCCAAAAGTCAACATTTTTGTTGACTAATGAAGTGAATAGTGACACCAAAATTTGAAATTCACAAATTGAAGAATTTTAAAGTATCAAATGCCCTAGTATACCTAACAAGATTGGTTTGGATAGTTTGGCATGCCAATAGGGTTCAGTTAGCAGTACTGCACATGGCAATATGCCATTCTGTGATTTTATGGCTTTTAGCCATTTTGATATTGTGTTGGGACTTGGCCTTGTGCCTATTGTTATTTACAGCTTGTTAGCTGTTCTGATGCACACCGGGAGATACATATGTGACCGATGGTGTGACGGCCCGAGGTACTTGATACCCAGTGCCAGTTTACCCGTTTATCCAGTCCAGTCATCCAGTATAGGTTACTTGGGCAACTAAATGAATGAAAATGGACAAAGTTAAAGAAATAAATAAATATAACAAATACAAAACAAATAAGACATATACATTCAATACATATTTATTTTCTGCTATTTTCTTTTATTTTATTATTGCACCACTAAGCATCATTGCTTAGCGCGTTGCTTTTGCCACGCGTAGGTTCTGGAGATACTGATCGTGAGCCCAGTAGACCGCAGACTGGGTGAGTCCATCCTGCAGCTCTGCATAGTGTCCGTGTCACCTCACCCTCCACAGTGCATTGGTAGGACACTAGGTTTCATTTTGGTATTTTGTAACTAAATTTTTATTTTCTCATATGTAATTGAACTTATGTAATGTATTTTGATGTTCATGTAAATAATGAGAATTGTGTTTGTGAATGGAAAATGTGAATATTTATCTGTGAATTGTACTTGATTATCACATTAGATGAATGATTGAGAAATGAAATTGAAAAATGTTGAGATTTTGATATTGGAGTTTGAGAGTGATGAGATATGAATATTGGAAGTGTTTTTCACAGGTTCCGAAGAACTGTTTTCTCCATTTTTAGCCGGTACTCTGCCGGATTTTCTATAAAATTTTCGGAACCTCAAATAAATAATAATTTCGATAAATGGCTTAAATAAATTATATTTCATAAACTATATTCAAAATTATGAAAAAAATTGATTAAGGTAAAATAGAGTATGCCGATACACCGTGTGACATTGCTTACTCGGATATGCATACCTGCAGGTAAGGGTGTCACATTTAGTGGTATCAGAGCACGGTTTAGGCGGTTCTGGGCCTAGATTGAGTCCATACCATGCATTGCATTTGTAAGAGTCGAGGTGACACTAATGCAGATCTGTTTGTCTTTCTTATTTTGAATAGGATATGGACCCTACATCTCAGAGGGCAGTTGAGGAGGAAGTGGAGAGTCATGCTCCACCTGCAGCAGCTGAGACTGGGGGTATGGGAGAACCTGCTCCGCCAGCTCAAGTAGAGCCTGCTCAGCCTCCACAGGCCATGTTCCAGCAAATGGCCGAATTTTTCAGACAAATGGTAGGGGTAATGCCAGCACCACCACCACCACCAGCTCCACAGCAGAAATCACACCTGGAAAGGCTAAGAAAGTTTGGAGTAGTGGATTTCTTTGGCAAGAGAGAAGATGATTCTGTTGCAGCCGAAAATTGGTTGAACAGAACAGGCAGAGTTCTAAAACAACTCCACTGCACTCCTGAACAAAACCTAGAGGCTGCCATATCTCTGTTGCAAGATGATGCCTATGAATGGTGGGATACGGTGTCCAGTGAAGTACAGCTAGAAATGGTAACTTGGGACTTTTTCCTCTCAGAATTCAAGAAGAAATATGTAGGTACTGTATATCTAGAAGAGAAAAGAAGGGAATTCATTAACCTGAGGCAGAGACAGTTGTCAGTGGCCGAGTATGAGAAGGAATTCGTCAGATTGAGCCGCTACGGAAGGGAGATAGTCCCTAATGAGGCCGAAAGGTGTAAGAGATTTGAAGAGGGATTAAATGACAACATAAAGATCCAGGTCACTGCCCTTGGAATCACAGAATTTACCAAGTTAGTGGAAGCTGCAATAAAGGTTGAAAAAGTAAGAATCAGTGAGCAGACCAGAAGGGATAGACAGCAGAAGAGGGGCCCGAGTCAGTCTGGTTCAGCTCTTGCACCTGGGAAGAGGTTCAAGGGTCCACCTGCACAGAGTTCAGGTCAACCACACGGTCAGGGTCAGTCTCAGGGGCCCAGGCCACAATTTACCCCTAGGAGAGGTCAGTCCACACCATCAGTGGGCAGCTCTCTAGGGATGGAGTTCAGGGGACCAGCCCCAGCATCTTCTGCATGTCCACACTGCCTGATGTGGCACAAGGGGGAGTGTTGGAGAGTTAATGGTGCATGATTAAGGTGTGTTTCAAAAGAGCATCAGTTGAAGTACTGTCCACGCAGAACTACAATTGCTCCAACACAAGCGAGCAGACTGCTCTGCACCACAAAGGGGTAGGAAATCTGGCAAATCTGAGGCAGTAGGACCATCACAGAGGCCTGCATCTGAGCCAGCAGAGAGGCCAGATAACAGACCACCTGCCAAAGCTTATGCCCTGAGAGCTCAGGAGGAGCAAGATGCCCCGGACGTCATCAGGGGTACGTTCTCCCTCTACAATACATCTGTGCAGGCATTGGTGGATCCAGGATCCACTCATTCATACATCTGCATCAACTTACCCGTAAAAAGGGGGATACTAGTAGGGGAGAGTGACCAAGACATTCTGGTCAATAATCCATTGGGCCACAGTGTAGTGGTGAACAAAGTATACAAGGGTTGCCCGTTAAGGATTCAGGGGTATGAATTTTTGGCAGACCTGATTGAGTTGCCCTTCCACGAGTTTGACGTGATTTTGGGAATGGACTGGTTGTCACGTCATCAGGCAATAGTTGATTGCAAATTGAAGAGGATTTCTTTGAAAACTTCTGAGGGTAATGAGATCACAGTTGTGGGGGAAAGGACAGATTTCTTGTCCAATGTCATCTCAGCCACAGTTGCAAGATGAATGATGAGAAAAGGCTGCGAAGCCTACCTAGCACATGTGGTGGATACTAGGTAGGCTAAGCCAAACCTGAGTGATATACCCACAGTAAGAGACTTCCCAGAGATATTTCCTGAAGAGTTGCCTGGTTTGCCACCAGAAAGGGAAGTTGAATTTGCTATTGAGACATTGCCGGGTACAGCACCCATTTCCATTGCTCCTTATAGGATGGCACCCACGGAATTAAGTGAGTTGAAAACTCAGTTGCAAGAGTTACTTGATAAGGGGTTTATACACCCTAGTGTGTCACCATGGGGAGCTCCAGTGCTGTTTGTAAAAAAGAAGGATGGGACTTTAAGGCTATGCATTGATTACCGGCAGTTGAATAAAGTGACTGTGAAGAACAAATATCCGTTGCCTAGAATTGATGATCTGTTTGATCGGTTGAAGGGAGCAGGAGTATTTTCCAAAACTAATCTCAGATCAGGGTATCATCAGTTGAGGGTGAAGGATGCAGATGTGCCAAAGACTACATTCAGGACCCGATATGGGCATTATGAGTTTCTAGTGATGCCCTTTGGCCTAACAAATACACCAGCGGCATTCATGGACCTTATGAACCGTATCTTCCATCCACACTTAGATCGGTTCATAGTGATCTTTATTGATGATATTTTGGTGTATTCCAAGACCAGGGAAGAACATGATGAGCATTTGAGGATTGTTCTGCAAACCCTGAGAGAAAAGAAGCTGTATACTAAGTTGTCCAAGTGTGACTTTTGGTTGAATGAGATTGCATTCCTTGGACACATAGTGTCAGCTGATGGGATTAGGGTGGATCCCAAGAAAATAGAAGCAGTGATGGAATGGAAGCCTCCTAGAAATACAACTGAGGTCAGAAGCTTCTTGGGGCTAGCTGGGTATTACAGAAGATTTGTGAAGGGATTTTCCTTAATAGCTGCTCCAATGACCAAGTTGTTACACAAGAATGTCAGATTTGACTGGAATAGCAAGTGTCAGACCAGTTTTGAGAAGTTGAAGGCTATGTTGACAGAGGCACCAGTGTTAACACAGCCAATGTCGAGAAAGGACTTTATGGTCTACAATGATGCCTCTCATAATGGGTTAGGGTGTGTATTGATGCAAGAGGGGAAGGTGGTCGCTTATGCTTCCAGGCAGCTAAGGCCACATGAACAAAATTACCCTACCCATGATCTAGAGCTTGCAGCAATTATCTTCGCACTGAAGATATGGAGGCATTACTTGTATGGTGAAAAGTGTTACATTTACACGGACCACAAAAGCCTGAAATACTTGCCAACTCAGAAGGAGCTCAACCTTAGACAGAGACGATGGATTGAGTTCCTGAAGGACTATGATTGTGTAATTGACTACCATCCTGGGAAGGCAAATGTAGTTGCTGATGCTTTGAGCAGAATGTCCATCACAACTTTGAGATCATTGAATGCCCGTCTAACTTTGATTCGAGATGGAGCTATTTTAGCTGAGTTGCAAGTGAGGCCAAACCTGCTACAGAAGATTTTGGATGGGCAAAAGGCAGATGAAAAGTTAATGGCTATTATAAGCAAAATCTCAGAGGGAAAAGCAACTGACTATGGGGTGAAAGCAGATGGGTGTCTCAGATACAAAGGAAGACTGTGTGTACCGATAATGGGGAATTGAAGGCCGAGATTCTAAAAGAGGCACACACCGGTGTATATGCTATGCACCCGTGAAGTACAAAGATGTATCATGATCCAAGCTTGATGATTGGTGGCCTGGTATGAAGAAGGACATAGCTGACTATGTGACTAAATGCTTGATATGTCAGCAAGTCAAGGCAGAACATCAAGTTCCATCGGGTTTGCTAGAGCCTATACGCATACCTGAATGGAAATGGGATCGGGTCACCATGGATTTTGTAAGTGGTCTACCTCTCACCCAGAAGAAACATGATGCAGTATGGGTGATAGTGGATAGATTGACAAAGTCAGCACACTTTCTGCTAATTAGGACTGACTACTCACTGAAGAAGTTAGCAGAATTGTATATCAGTGAGATAGTTAGACTGCATAGAATTCCACTTTCCATCATATCTGATCGAGACCCAAGGTTTACATCGAGATTTTGGAAGAAGTTGCATGAGTCCTTGCGTACACAACTCCACTTCAAAGATGACTTTCCATCCTCAGACGGATGGGCAATCCGAAAGAGTAATCCAGGTAAACAATTGAAACCAATGGAATTGATACAAATATTGAATTAAAATGATAATAATAACATGAAATATATGTCAGGTCCTTGAGGATATGCTGAGGAGTTGTGTCATTGAGTTTGAGGGAAGTTGGGATAGATACCTCCCACCGCGTAATTTGCATACAACAATAGCTACCAAGCTAGTATCCAAATGGCCCCATATGAAGCACTGTATGGGAGGAAATGTAGAACTCCAGTGTGCTGGACTGAATTGGGCGAAGACAAACTGGTGGGGCCAGACCTGGTGAAACAGACTGAGGAGAAAGTGAAACTAATCAAAGCCAATCTGAAGGTTGCCTCGCATGCATGTAAATCTTATGCCGACCTGAAGAGAAAAGAAATAGAATATGCGGTTGGCGACAAAGTGTTCCTCAAGGTGTCACCGTGGAAGAAGGTATTGAGGTTTGGAAGGAAAGGTAAGTTAAGCCCTAGGTTCATTGGCCCATATGAAGTCATTGAACGTGTGGGTCCAGTGGCCTATAGGCTAGCTTTACCTCCAGAGCTGGACAAGATCCACAATGTGTTTCACGTATCTATGTTAAGAAGATACCGCTCAGATCCTTCACATGTCATCTCCAGGGAAGAAATTGAAATACAGCCGGATTTGACATATGAAGAAGAACCTCTACGGATCCTGGCTCGGGAAGTGAAAGAGTTGAGAAATAAGCAGATTCCACTGGTGAAAGTGCTTTGGAGGCACCACAACACCGAGGAGGCAACTTGGGAAAGTGAAGAGACGATGAGGCAACAATTCTCTCAACTGTTTGCATCAGGTAAATTTCGAGGACGAAATTTAAATTAGAGGGGAAGAGTTGTAACACCCTCCCGGTAGCAACTCCGTACATTCTCTCATCGTGACTGACTGTCGGTCGACAGACTAGAACGTCCGGAAAAAAATTTTAACTAAAGTGAGGAACCATAATTAACTCAAATATTAATAAGAAAAATTTAGAAAAAATTTTAGAAATAAAATACAACCAAGTTAAATGAGCCGGTGTCCAAGCGATGGGTAACCTAGAGGGAAGTTGCGGTTCTCGCAACTAGGAGCCCTAGACCCGGGGGAAAAATTATAAAATAATTTTTGGGACTCCAGAGAAGGGCCATTGAGGTTCCTATGGCATTAGAATACTAAGAAAATATTTAGAAAAAATTTTCAATCGGTACAGACACCAATTAAGCCAAAGCGAAGGGCATTTTGGTCATTTCACCTTCAGAGATGATTTTTGGCCGACTTGTCCAGTTGAGTAAATAATTATTATGACATAAAATATGAATTAATGTTGATGAAAAATTAATTTGAAGTTAGTAGAAAAGAAAAGAAAAGAAAATACAATATAATGCAAATTATGACATCATTATGATGTCATTTAAAAGTTTCCACCAATTACATTTAAACAACCACTTCATTAACTAATAAAAAGAGATAATTGAGACAAAAGAAATCAAAATACCATCTGCTCTTCCTCACCCAAAAACGTTACACTCTCTCCCAAACCCATTCCTCCATGGAAGCTTAATGGAAGCTTGAGACAACCCACCAAATCACCATAAAACCTTTAGTCTTCTTCACAAAAACTTGATTTTACCTCTTGGGAAATTGTTTGGCTGCCAAGAAAATTAAAGAAAGTGAAGGAAATTGAAGGGAAAATTCTGCCCTCCTAAGGTTAGTGCCCAATTTATTCTCTCTCACTCAATTCATGTTTAAGAACATGATTTAAGTTGAAATTGTAAGTTTAATGTATAAATTGAACTTTGAGAACTTGGAGACTTGAACAAAAATTAGGGTTTGCTCATGAAATGGTATATGAACATTCTAATGGTCAATTAGTGACCATTTTAGGTAAGTTAATCATAATTTGAAGTGAACTAAAGTGTTACAAACCCAATTGGTAGGCTGCCTAGGGACAGCAGCAAGGAGGCTGTGAATCCAGCCTGTTTGGACTGCCATATCTTTGGCTGTGTAGGTCCAATTGGTGTTTGGCCAATTGGACATGAAACTAGACTTATAATGGCACAATTTTGCTGAAGAAACCATGTCCAAAAGACCAAAGCAAGTGGACCAAAAATTGGCCCCAATCCGGATCCCCTGCAAACAGGTTCTGCAGAATGACCAAATGAACAGTAACTGTTCATTTGGCCATAACTCACTGTAGATATGGTCAATTGACCTGAAATTTTTACAGAAACAAGTTAAGACATAGAAAAACAACTTTCATGAAGAAACCTACCCCAAATTATGACCAGAACCTAACCCAAATGGCAGTCACAGTCACTGTTCATGGTACTGTAGATTTGGTAAATTCTGCAGAATTGAAATCCGGCCAGCTGTGGTTTTTGGACCATATCTGGAGCTACAAAACTCCAAATGGAGTGATTCAAAAAAATAAATTCAACTAGACAAAATAAGGAACAACTTTCATGTTTATCATTTCTTCAAATTCCTACTGCAACAGTGCTTAATGGAACAGTAAAGTTAGGGTTCAAAAACTGCAAATTCTGCTCTCTTGGATTTAAGCTTAGAAATGGATTTGGTGATTAATTCCAACAAGTTTTAAATACAAAATGTGGTACATTGGGAGTGTTAAAACCAATACACCTATTTTCTATCCAAAAGTCAACATTTTTGTTGACTAATGAAGTGAATAGTGACACCAAAATTTGAAATTCACAAATTGAAGAATTTTAAAGTATCAAATGCCCTAGTATACCTAACAAGATTGGTTTGGATAGTTTGGCATGCCAATAGGGTTCAGTTAGCAGTACTGCACATGGCAATATGCCATTCTGTGATTTTATGGCTTTTAGCCATTTTGATATTATGTTGGGACTTGGCCTTGTGCCTATTGTTATTTACAGCTTGTTAGCTGTTCTGATGCACACCGGGAGATACATATGTGACCGATGGTGTGACGGCCCGAGGTACTTGATACCCAAAGTGCGGTTACCCGTTTATCCATCCGATGCGTCAAAGATAGGTTACTTGGGCAACTAAATGAATGAAAATGGACAAAGTTAAAGAAATAAATAAATATAACAAATACAAAACAAATAAGACATATACATTCAATACATATTTATTTTCTGCTATTTTCTTTTATTTTATTATTGCACCACTAAGCATCATTGCTTAGCGCGTTGCTTTTGCCACACGTAGGTTCTGGAGATACTGATCGTGAGCCCAGTAGACCGCAGACTGGGTGAGTCCATCCTGCAGCTCTGCATAGTGTCCGTGTCACCTCACCCTCCACAGTGCATTGGTAGGACACTAGGTTTCATTTTGGTATTTTGTAACTAAATTTTTATTTTCTCATATGTAATTGAACTTATGTAATGTATTTTGATGTTCATGTAAATAATGAGAATTATGTTTGTGAATGGAAAATGTGAATATTTATCTGTGAATTGTACTTGATTATCACATTAGATGAATGATTGAGAAATGAAATTGAATGTGCCGATACACCGTGTGACATTGCTTACTCGGATATTTTGTACACGGGTAAGGGGTTTCACATTTAATTAGGTCACAAATGACCATTTCTCACTTCACATTAGTCAAAAATATCATTTACAAGTTTCTCACATTTTTGGTCTCCAAACCCTAATGTCCAACCCTAAGTTTGTCCAATCTTCACAATTCATGTAATCTAATTATACAATTCACATATCTAACATCTATTCACCAAGATTTCATGTTTAACCTAACTAAATACCATCAAAATCTTAGGGTTCCATGGCTGCCACATTCTCTCTTCCCTTATTTAAGCATGATTTCCTTTATTTCTAATGCAATTTCACCACATATAAACTTAAATTCATGAATTCAATAAGAATTTAAACTTGAAATTGCACTTACCTCAACTTGAATTTGAATTCTCTAATCTTCCTCTTCTTTTCTTCTTTCTTTGATGACCAAGCTTCTTCTTTAGTGACTAAATCAAGTTTTTGTGAAGCAAGTATGGAAGGATTTGAGGTTTAATGGTGATTTCAAAGCTTGAAGCAAGCTTTAATGGAGGTTTGCAATGGTGAGGGAGAGAGAGAAGGATGGGAGGCGGCAACTTTGCTTAGGAAGATGACTTTTTACTTTTTTTTTTTCTTTCCTTTTGTTTTGTTTTTATCCTTATGGAAGACCCAAAAATCTCAATTAAATAAATATATTAAGTATTGTTTTTATGGTATCATGCATGAAGTCATGCGTGATGTCATCACTTTTTGACTTTTCCATTTTCCTTTTTTTTTCTATTTATTTTTCTATTAGTTCTTTTATTTAATTCTTGATTCCGAAATTTTCTTTTCTCCGATTTTATTTGTGATTAAGTCGAGTCACTCTAAGGTCAATTGACCAAATTGCCCCTCGCCAGTTCATCCCGGTTTGTAATTAATTCCATATTTCTTCTAGCTCCCTGACCTAATTATTTGACTGGCTTAACAGTTCTTTTTCATGATTTTCTCTTTTCCACTGTGTTTATAAGGGTCCTAAGGACTGCGGCGTCACATTTTATAGTTCGAAATTTGAGTTTAAAACGACTTCGCAGTCGTTCCCGAGAAGGTCACCCATCGCTGTGACTCTCGGCTCGTTTAACTTCTTATGTTCCGTTTTTCTTGTTTATACTTAACTAATTGGACATTACTAATTATTTGTGTTTATGGCTTCTCTAATTGTCTTAAGCGTGGTTCTAATCTCCTTAATTGTCCGGACCGACTCCGGTCACGGGAACAGTGAAAAATACCAAGCTATGCAAATAGGGATGTTAGAGACCTGGAGAGTTAGAAGAACTCCAGGGTTAAGCGTGCTCGCTTGAGAGAAATCCTAGGATGGGTGACCTCTTGGGAAGTTCTCCATTCCACCTATGGGATAAAATCGTAAGGCTTATAGCCAAAGCGGATAATTCCTCTAGTGGTTGGAGCCCGACCATTACAGGTTTATATATATATATATATATATATATATATTCAATGAGTTTTCTTGATTTTATTGTAATTCGAAACCCTTAGGCGGGATTATAATAAATAACAGTTTTGTACATAATTGCTTTCTTAACTGGATCTGAAAGGAAACTTTAGTTTTGTGATTATGTTATGCACATAATTCATGTTTCCTTTGTTGTTCTATTTCAGCTACTGTTTCTATGCAATTATCTGCTGTGAAAACTCTGAATGGCTCCAATTTTGATGATTGGAAAGAGTCTTTGAGCATGTACCTAGCAATAGCCCAACTGGATTTAGCCTTAAGGGTTGATGCACCTGCTGAACTTACTAATGAATCCACTATTGCTGAAAAGACTTATCATGAGAAGTGGCAAAATTCTAATAGGGTTTGCTTAATGGTGATGAAGTATAATATAGATAAGTCCATAAGACAAGGTATTCCTGATAAGGAGACTACTGAGGAATTTCTGCAGACTGTTGCTGAAAAGTTTAAAAAGTTTGACAAGGCTCAAAAGAGTCATTATCTTTTTTTGTTGGAGCACACCCAATATGATGATGCCAGTGGTGTACGAGAACACATCATGACACTTATAAGTTATTTCAACAAGCTCAAGTCTTTTGATCTTGATTTGGGAGAAAGTTTTCTAGTATGGCGCATTCTTGAATCTCTTCCACCCCAGTTCAAAATTCTCAAGACTTCTTACAACTCCCAATAAGGGGAGTGGACAATTGACCAGTTGATAGCCATTGTATGCCAAGAAGAGGAATCTATGAGCAAAGGGAATACTCCTTCTATTAATTATGTTTTTAAAGGGTCTAGTAGCAAGACTAATGAGAAATTTCAAAAGGACAAGAAGCCTAAAGCTAAATTTGAGAACAAGAATGGTGGTAAGCATGATCATAATTTAACAGTGAAGAAGAAGCCCTTCAAAGGCAAGTACAACTATTGCAAGAAGCTTGGCCATAAGTTAGAGGACTGTTTTAAGCTTAAGTAAAGCATGAGAAGGAAGGGGTTCAAAAACGTGAGGAAGCCAAGTGAAAAGGAAAAGACTGTTTTAGGAGTAAATGGAGTTGCAGTAGTAAAACTCATAGGGACTGTTTCTTTGAATTTATCTTCTGGACATGTGTTGGAATTAAATGATATTGTTTATGTTCCTTCTTCAAGGAGAAATTTAATTCCAACACCTATTTTAGATAAGTGTGGTTATGTGTTTCTTCAGGGCAATGTTAAAAGAAAATTATTATTTATTTTAAATATGATATTGTTGGATTTAAATTCAGCTCCTTTTCAATCTGTTGATGTTCCTATCAATGTTATTATTGGGTACAAACGTCAGAGAGTTAAAGAGAACTCTTCAATGTTATGGCATAGACGTTTGGGTCACATTTCTAGGGAGAGAAATAGAAAGGTATAAGGCCAGACTAGTAGTAAAAGGTTATAATCAGAGGGAAGGTATAGATTATACAGGAACTTTTTCCCTAGTGTCCACTAAAAATGCCTTTCATGTGGTTATGGCTTTAGTTGCTCATTATGACTTAGAACTCCACCAGATGGATGTTAAAACAACTTTCTTAAATGGAGACTTATATGAAGATGTGTATATGGTTCAACCAAATGGTTTCACAGAAGCTGATAAAGAACACTTAGTGTGCAAGTTGAAAAGATCCATTTACGGGTTGAAACAGGCTTCTAGACAATGGTATCTGAAGTTTTATCAAGTTTTGACTTCTTTTGGTTTTGAGGAGTGTAACACCCCTACATGCATAGTCTTATACATTTTACTGTTCCAGTGATCGGTGTCGGTCTGGACAAACCAAAGGCATAGAACCATAATTAAGTCATTTAGAAAAATAAAGGATAAAGGGTTAAATGAGCCAAGGTCACATCGATGGGTGACCTAACCTAGAAGTGACTGCGAGGTCAGTCAAAACTCTAATTTGGTATGAGACCTTGTGACATCGCAGGCCTAGGAATTATTGCGAAGTTAAGTGTATCATGAAAACCCCAGAAAAGAATCAAAAACCAGATCGAAAAATTGAACCAGGGTTCCGGGAGCAATTTAGTGCTACTGGTAAAACGGATCAAACTAGCAATGGGCAATTCAGTCAATTCACCCTTAGAGGTGACTCATGGCCTAAATGTCCATTAATATGTTGAAAATTAAATTTATGAAAATTAGATTTAAAGTGAAGAGGTTATGGAAAGAAAAGAAAAGAAAATTGAAATAAAAGTTTTATGGCATCATCATGCTTACTTAAGCATGATACAATTAATAATTTTAATTTCTAATTTCTTTAATTATGGGATAATAACAAATAAAAGAGACAAAATTTAAAAGAAAAAAAATTGGCTTCCTTCAACATTGTTGTCGTCCCCTCTCTCTCCACTTTTGTCTCACTTTTATTTCTTTCCTCCATTAAAGCACTTTGAAGGTTTTCTAACCCTAAAATTCAACTATAAATTTAGTAGTTTTCTTAGTTAAACTTTGTGTTTGGATATTGGTAAGAAGATTGGAGCAAGAAAGCAAAAACTTAAAGAAAGAAGAAGTTGGAAAATTCTCAATTTAAGGTAAGTTAGTTTTAAGCTCTCTCTCTCTCTACATATTATTAACTTAGGAAATTATGAAAATTTTTCATGAAATGCAAGTAGTGAATTTCGGTCACCTTGAGCATGACTAGGGTTTTGTGGGACTTGTTTATGTTAAAGGTGTTAGCAAGCTTGATTTAGTAAATAGATGTTATAGGTATGTTTAAATTGGCATGAATTAAGCAATTGCATGAATTAGGATTCTTGACCAATAAGAAATTTGGGTGAAAATTTAGGTTAAATTTGGATTACGTACCCTGCCCCTATACAGAATTGATCATATGAACAGTACTTGTTCAAATTGTCATAACTTGGAGTAGGAAGGTCCAAATGACTTGAATTTTATACCAATGGAAAGCTGAGACATGGTATTACAACTTTCATGAAGAACACAAGCTCAAAATCTAACCATAACTAAGTCAAATTGCCACCCAAATTTGGTATCTCAAACCTGCCAAAACCAAAATGGTACCCAGAATTCTGGGTTTGAACCAATCTGGCCAGCCACATTAGAAATAGCATAACTTGAGTTACAAAACTCCAAATGGAGTGATTCAAAAAAGGAATTAAAGCTAAGACATTAAGGAACAACTTTGATGAAGGAAAGTTGGCCAAATTCCCACTGTAGAAAGACCAATGGAACAGTACAAACAAGTGAACCAAAACTGAATTTTTAAAGTTTCACTTAGGAAGATTAGAAATTCAAGTGGCAAACAATGCCAACATAATTGTGACCCAAAATGTAGTATGAGGGTGCAATTAGAATTAACAAACCTATTTAGTATGAAAAAGTCAATATTTTGACCAATTGGTCTAATGAATAGTAACCATCAACATACCACATACAAAGAGCTCAAAACTTAGAGGAAAATTATAAGAGATATTTAGTATGCATATAATTAGTGTTGAATTAATTATGGGAAATGGTTTAGATGAGTATTGAGAGGTTTGTAATTTTGTATTTCAGTAGAAGAAGAGACCAGAAAAGATAAGAAAAAAGTGAGTCAAGGTCTAGAGGCGACTCATACGAGATTTGTGCACAATAAATTTTGATTTATTGTTTTCTACTTGAAAACTTGTTAGATGTGCATTGTGAACTATTTGTATTAATTATGGGTTTCAAGAAATGTTGTGTTGCCTAATTGTGAATTGAAATTCGAAATGAAAATTTGCTTAATGTTTGAATAACTTGATTTTGAATTGGTTTTGGATTCACACTTCGCATGACAGTATCATTGTATTTCTCGTTTATTTATAGGGTTGAGATTGACTATTTTCCTCCCTCTCTGGCTTGCCAGTTGAGGTTGAGATTGGATGAGTACTCATATAGCTAGCTAGCCACCTCCCTCATTGATTTCGATTAGTGGGGTTGAGATTGCTTTATCGTGGTGTACAATACGGCATTGATCGAAAATTTTGTGTAATGACCTAAGTTGTGTATGGATTGGCAACACTGTGATTTATAAATTATTTTGACAAAATTGTAATATAAAAGTTGACTTCAATCTCATGAATTATAATTGTGAAATAGTTTAAATATGTGCTTATTGATATATGTTTTGATATTCAACATCTTTAAATTTTTATTGTGCACCACTGAGTAAAAGTTACTCAGCGATAGCTTTTATTTGTTGTTGCAGATAATGGAAAAGACAGAGCAGCAGAGTGAGCTGCGTTAGTGATAGAAGAACACTTTTTTTTTAGGTCATTTTTACGGGTATAATATTTTATACCCTTGTAATTTCTGTTGATATAAATTATGTTCATATGTATTTATGGAATAAATTGAGCAGTTGTACTGAAAAGCTTGTAATAATATTATTTGTGGTTTTCTTTTTGTAAACTGAGACTTGTATATGTAAATTAAATTAAATGCCATGATGATGAGTTTTATTGAACTGTGTTGAGATTTTGTTGAAATGAGAAATGTTGGAGTTGGGTTTGAGAAAAATATATTGGAAGTGCTTTCTTTTTAAGTTTTGAAGAACTGTTTTCTCAAATTACAGCCGGCACTCCACTGAAATTTTTATAAAATTTGTGAAAAATCATAATTACCAAAATTATTTATGACATAAGCTCCAACTAAAGGCTTTTAAATAATGCTTTAACATTACTTTACAATTTTAAAATGAATTGAATTTGTTTAAAATCCCTTGTAGTGTAATTAATGAGTTATCGGTATGTGAAGTTCGATAATTTTTTAGGTATACTACGGGATCATATTGCGCCCTACGGAGGGGCAAGGTGTGACATATTTTAGTGGTATCAGAGCTATATTTTGAATGAATTTTGAACTATGTATTTGAATTATTTACTTGATTAGTACAACTACTCAATGTCATTTATTGATACATATGATGCATTTACATCATGAATATGAACTAATGGAGATAATCCTCCTTGTGTTTGTTGTCAGGGAATAGATAATCTCTTTGAATTGAAATGGAAAAAGGGGATCATTCGGTTGAACAGTCTGTTGAGGCTGAGGCACAGGAAGAAGCCCCAGTTCTCCAGAATGTGAGTGGGTCAGCCACTCCAGCTCCTCCAATGCCGCAATTTCCTGCTCAGTTTGCTGAGCAGATAGCTGTATTGTTTCAGCAAATGGCTAAAAACATGCCCACCCAAGGCCCAATTCAAACCCCAGTGGCACAAACACAGCCTCCAGCCAGGGAGTATGACAAACTAATGAAATTTGGGGCGATAGAATTTAAGGGTACTGTGGATCCACTAGAGGCAGAGCAATGGATTGAAAGAATGGAATGGGTATTCAAGAAGTTACATTGCACAGAAGAACTGAAATTTGAGTATTCAATTTCTTTACTGCAAAGGGATTCTTATGAATGGTGGAAAACCATCCCCCATAACTTAGTTGAGCCTCCAATCCTCACATGGTCAGATTTTCTGAGTGAGTTTCAGCAAAAATGGGTTCGCGACACTTATGTGGACATGAAACTATAGGAATTTTTTGGGTTGAAACAATGAGATAGATTTGTGGCCAAATATGAAAGAGATTTCTCCAGACTAAGCCACTATGCTGGAAGCTTGCTCGCTACTACCAGAGATCAATGTAAACGCTTTGAAGCTAGGTTAAGTCCCAGTATGAGAATGCAAGTAGTGGGGTTCCGACACCAGAATTTCTCTGAGTTAATCTCACAAGCCCTGGAATTAGAGAGGATTGAAAAGGAAGGAACAGTTAAAAAGGGTACCGAAGAGAAAGAGAAAAGTGAAAAGGCTACTGATCAAACTCCTAATAGTGGATCAAGAAAGAGGAAGTACTTTGGGGGATCCAGTTCACGCAAGTCGGGTAGAGGCAGATCTTCTAGACAAAGACCACCCCGATCTGGTCAACAAACCCAGCAGACACCTAGAGGTGCACTATCGGTCCGTCTATGTGAGACATGAGGCATAATACACAGTGGAGTATGCTATAGAGCCACAGGAGCATGTTTTAACTGTGGAGGGACCAATCATTTTGCTAAGGATTGTACAAGTGCATGCCGTTCTGGACTATCTGCAACATCTGAGGGATCAGCCCAAGCTTTTACCCTGAGGAGTTCTCCATTAGTTAGTAGAGGTAGGGGTAGTACACCTGAGAGTCTGAGTACAGTTAATCAGCCAGAACCCAGTGGTGCACTAGCCAGAATGTATACAATGCGACAGAGAGAGGAGGCTGAGACATTGGATTTTTAGCTGGTACTTTTTCTATCATTGACCAAGATGCATATGTATTATTTGATCCTAGCTCCACACATTCGTATATCAGTGTTAGTGTTATCTGTTCTACTACTACCCCGTGTGTAAAAATGGACTTTGATGTGCTATTAACTAGTCCATTGGGCCAGGAGATCAGAGTAAATAGGGTGTATAAGGATTGTCCTTTGGTGATCCAAGGACATACTTTTCTGTCTGATTTGATAGAAATGCCCTTTAGATATTATGATATTATCTTGGGCATGGTTTGGTTATCTAGGCATCACGCCATGATTGACTGTAGACTGAAGGCAGTCACTTTTGATCTCCCTCAGTATGATAATGTGGTAATACATGGGAAGAGGCAGTTGTTGCCATCAAACCTTATTTCTGCTACACTTGCTAGAAAAATGATTAGAAAGGGGTGTGAAGCTTACTTAGCTCATGTGATAGACACCCAAGTAGAGAGTTCCACAGTGAGGGATATTCCTATAGTATGCGACTTTCCGGATGTGTTTCCTAAAGAATTGTCAGGGTTACCTCCAGAAAGGGAAGTACAGTTTGAAATAGATGTTATGCCTAGTGTGGACCCAATCTCCATTACTCCATACAGAATAGCACCTGCTGAACTAAAGGAGTTAAAGGTGCAGTTGCAAGAGTTGCTTGATAAGGGCTTCATTCACCCTAGTGTGTCAACTTAGGGAGCGCCAGTGTTATTTGTTAAAAGGAAAGATGGCACTCTCCATTTGTGTATCGACTACCGGCAGTTGAATAAGGTGACAATAAAGAACATATATCTGTTGCCCTGCATAGATGATTTATTTGATCAATTGAATGGTGCAGCTATGTTTTCTAAAATTGACTTGAGATGATGCTATTATCAGTTGAGGGTGCAAGAGCAGAGTATTCCAAAAACTGCTTTTGGAACTCGATATGGCCACTATGAGTTCCTTATTATGCCATTCGGGTTAACCAATGCTCCAACTACATTTATGGACCTGATGAACACTATCTTCAGGCCATACCTTGATCAATTTGTGATTGTGTTTATTGATGACATCTTGGTATATTCAAGAAATGTAGAAGAGCATGATAAGCACATGAGAATTGTGCTACAGACTTTAAGAGAGAAACAGTTATATGCTAAATTATCAAAATATGAATTTTGGCTGAAAGAGATTTCTTTCTTGGGGCATATTGTGTCAACTCAAGGCATTAAGATGGATCCCAGTAAGATTGAAGCTATCCTTAATTGGAAGCCGCCCAGGAATGTTACAGAAGTTCACAGTTTTCTGGGTTTAGCTGGATACTACCGCTGTTTCGTTAAGGGGTTTTCTATGTTAGCATCTCCACTAACCAAATTGCCTCGGAAGGATGTGAAATTTCAGTGGACTGATAAATGTCAGCAGATTTTTGATGAATTGAAAAGACGTTTGACTGAAGCTCCAGTCCTTACTTTACTTACACCGGGTAAAGAATACACTATTTACAGTGATGCTTCTCACAATGGGCTAGGCTCTATACTGATGCAAGACCGAAATGTCGTTGATTATGCATCACGTCAGCTAAAACCACATGAGAGAAACTATCCTACTCATGACTTGGAGCTTGCTGCCATATTATTTGCTCTAAAGATCTGGAGACACTATCTGTATGGAGAAAAGTGTTACATGTATACAGATCACAAGAGCCTGAAGTATTTGAGCACTCAAAAAGAGCTGAATTTGAGGCAGAGAAGGCGGTTAGAGTTGATTAAAGATTATGACTGCCTAATAGACTACCAGCCCTAGAAAGCAAATGTGGTAGCTGATGCCTTGAGCCGTAAAACTATGGCAAGTTTGAAGATTTCTCCTTTATCTATGGTACACGAGTTAAAAGCACTGCATGCTAGTTTGGAGATTAATGATGAGGGACAAATGGTAGCTACATGGCATGTACAGCCAGTGTTGATTGATCAAATTAAAATGACAAGCCAGAATGATGAAAAATATAAGAAATTAATGGATGAAGCTCGGGATGGCAATAAGCCTGGATTTTCAATAAATAATGATGGCCTATTACTGCACCAGGGTAAAATGTGTGTTCCTAATGATGTAGAATTGTGACAATTCATTACGAGTCTCCCGAAGCACATGAGTCTCCTTTTGCTATGCACCCTTGTGGGACCAAGATGTATAGAACCTTGAAAGAGCATTATTGGTGGAATGGGATAAAGAAAGTGATAGCAGAGTTTGTATCCAAATGCTTAACTTGTCAGGAAGTAAAGGCAGAGCACCAAGTGCCAGCAGGGTTATTACACCCATTGCCAGTACCTGAGTGGAAATGGGAAAGAATAACAATGGACTTTGTGATGGGACTTCTGAGAACACAGAAGAATCATGATGTAGTTTGGACCATAGTAGATAGATTAACCAAGTTTGCTCACTTTCTGCCAGTAAGGATGGACAACAGTCTAGACAGATTGGCTAAATTGTATATTGATGAGATTGTGAGACTCCATGGGGTACTAGTATCTATTGTGTCAGATAAAGATCCTAAGTTCACTTTTAGATTCTAGGGTAGTTTGCAAAGAGCCTTAAGAACTAGATTGAACTTTAGTATGGCATTCCATCCATAGATAAATGGCCAGTCTGAGAGAGTGATTCAGATATTGGAGGATATGCTGCGGGCTAGTGTGATTGAATTTAAAGGTAGTTGGGACACACACCTATCTTTGGTTGAGTTTGCTTACAACAACAGTTACCAATCAAGCATCGAGATGCCTCCATATGAAGCCTTGTATGGCAGGAAGTGCAGAACTCCTCTGTGTTGGGATGAAGTAGGTGAAAGGAGGCTAATAGGCCCAAAGATTGTTCAGCAGACAGAGGAGAAGATTAAGCTTATCAGAGATCGACTCAAGGCTGCGTCAGACCAATAGAAGTCCTATATTGATTCGAAGAGAAGAGATATTGAGTATTCTATGGGTGACAAGGTATTCCTCAAAATTTTCCCTTGGAAGAAGATTATGAGATTTGGCAGAAAGGGAAAACTGAGTCCTCACTTTATTGGACCATATGTGTAACACCCCTATATGCATAATCTGGTATATTTCACTGTTCCGATGATCGGTGTCGGTCCGAACAATTAAGGGGATTAGAATCACATCTAAGACACCTAGATAAGCCTTGAATACAAATAATTAGTAATTACCAAATAGTTAAGTATAAATAAGAAAAACAGAACATAAAAGGTTAAATGAGCCGGGAGTTACAGCGATGGGTGACCTTTCCAGGAAGTGACTGCAAAGGCCATCGTAACCCTAATTCTGAACCAGAAAATGTGACGCCGCGGTCCCAAGGACTATTGCGAACCTAGTGGAAAAGAGAAAATCACAGAAAAGAGCTGATAAGTAGGTCAAATAATTAGGTCAGGGATCCGAAAGAAATATTAAATTACTTGCAAACCGGGTCAAACCGGCGAGGGGCAAATTGGTCAATTCACATCATAATAATTTTTAATTGTTTAAAAATTTGACCAAGTCAAAAATGAGATAAATAACAAAATAAAAGAAAAAAAAATGGGTCTTCTTTTTCATTTCCTTGCCGTCCACCCTCTCCTCACTTTCTCTTTCTAATTTTCCTCCATGGAAGCTTGATTTTCAAGCTCTCTAAACCCCCAAATTAGCCATAAATCCCCCAAATTCTCCACTAAAACCTTGTTATTACAAGTAGACAAGAAGATTTAAGAAGGAATTGGGAAGGATAGTGGAGAGATTTGAAGATTGGGAATTCAAACTAAAGGTTAGTGAATATTCTCTTAAATTTCTATTTCAATTCATGTTGATATAGTTAAAATAATTTGGAAATTGAAAGAAAAAGGAAACAAATTCATGTACATCTACACTTACATAAAATTTGGCCAGCCTAGTCCCTTAGGATTTTGATGTTGTTTATGTAAATTAAACATGTAATTAGTCTTAATTAAGTATGTAGAAGTAAATTATACACTTTAATTTCATTAATTGAAGGAATTGTGTAAATTAGGGTTCTTGAGTGTAGAAATTGGGGGAAAAATTGGAGGAAATGATTAAGTGATACAAATGACCTTAATTGAGGTTAGAAATGGTCACTTGGCACCAATTGTGATGTGTTTGAATTGTAGAAACTTAATGCGATTCGGATTGGTTACGGTTCCTAATCTGGCAGTTTGACCTAGGTCCCTTTGAGGGGACCAAAACTAAAATTTTACCAACCCAATTTGTATGAGGCCAATTGGAAATGAAAATAGACACATAATGACATATTTTTCATTTAGAAACCATGCCTAGAAAATGACATTAACATAGTGAACAATTAGGTCAAATCTGGGTAATATGCACTGCCACTATACCAAAATGACTAAATGAACAGTGTTTGTTTCTTTGGCCATAACTTGGGCTAGATAAGTCCAAATGACATGATTTTTGTGGCATTGGAAAGGTATGACATAGCACTACAACTTTTATGAAGAACACCAACCCAAATTCTGATCATAACCTAGTCATTTTTCCATCCAAAATTAGTTGTCCAAAACTACCAGAACCTAAACAAGTCCAGAAATTCTGGGTAACACTAATCCGGCCAGCCTAATTCAAATGGCCATATCTTGGGCTACAAAAGTCTAAATGGAGTGATTCAAAAAGGAAATTAAAGATAAGAAAATAAGGAACAACTTTGATGAAGAACACTTAGCCAAATTTCCACAGCAACTTGACCAATGGAACAGTGCAATACAGGGCACAAAAACTAAAAAATTGAAATTATCCTTAGAAGACTTAGAAATTGAAGGGGCAACCAAAACCAACAAATTAGGTAACCAAATGTGGTATGTGGATGTAATTGAAATTCACATACCTATTAAGCAAGAAAAAGTCAACATTTTGACTTAAATAGTGCCATGAATAGTAACTCCAAAATGTAAATTTTAAAGAACGTTACTTTAAGCATATTAGGGCTAGAATTAAGGAAATGTGGATTTATTTATTGGAATTTTTATAAGTTATGATACTGAAACACTATAAATTGTGTATTTCAGTTGAAAAGGCTACTGAGAAAGAAAAGGAAATATCGAGTCAAGGCCAAGAGGCGACTCGTATAAGGTTTGTTCACAACATGGACTTTTTCTGTAAATTTTCTTTGGCAAATTATTTTGAATGAATAAATTGTGACTTATTTGTATTGGAAATTGTGATTTAATGGAACAATATGCTTTTGACCTAAATTGTTTGAAAATTTAGTGCTATGTGATGAATTGCAAATAAATATTTAGAAAATTGTTAAAATAGTTTTAAAATCATAGTGTCATGACCATATATATGAATGCCTCACTAGCATGACTAGTGGGAGGAAATAGTTTTGAATTCCCTCTCTCGCTGAAGTGTTGAGGTGTATACCAGTAGAGGAAGAAATTTGAATGGGTACCCATAATTTGAGCTAGCTAGCCTTGGTATGCCTTATAAGCCTCTGGCTATTGAGATGAACACTATATTGATCGCATGATATGACTGTGTATTTTTATAAAGTTTGTTTTGTGACTTCTGAAACGAAAATGCTTTGATTAAAATTTAAAATTGTGTTTTGCATCTATTTACTGACTTCATCATTATAATTGGATATTTCTGATTTAATTATGCATAAAGGAGTATTTTTAGTATGTTGTGCACCACTGAGTCATTGTACTCAGTGATGGCTTTTTATTACTGTCGCAGGTAAAGAGACTAGTAAAGTAGCCGAGTGAGCTGCTGAGGATCATAGTACTACCGTTGAATCTTTTATCGGGTATTAAATTATACCCTTATTGTACATCTTTATTTTGATATAAATGACTGTATATACATTGTAAATTGGTCTTGAGCAGTTTGTACAGACATTATAATAATATTATTTTTAGATTTTCTGCTGTAAATTTATACTTATGAATGTAAATTTTTTTTTCTTTAATGGAATGTGAATGAAATTATTTAGCATTATTTTTGAAGATATTTGAGTTGAAAATTGATTTGAATTGTGGAGTTTGGGAAAAATTGTGATGAATTGAGCTATGATGGTGGTTGATTTTAGTGAATTGCATAAATTGGAATTGTTTTCTACAGGTGAAAATTTTTGGTTTTTCTCAATTACAGCCGGTACTCTGCCGAAATTTTTACAAATTTTGCAGAAAAATAAAAATGGACCAAAAATTTACATAACTTTTAAACTTCAATTAAATGTTTTTAATGCCTGCTAGAAATGCTCACCACTTTCAAAAAGTAAGAAAATTATTTTAAAATCCCTTGTAGTGTATTTAATGGGTTATCGGTAGACGGAGTCGGTAATTCATTAGATATACTACGGGATCATGTTATGCGTTACAGAGGGGTAAGGTGTGATAATATGAGGTCCTAGAGAGAGTGGGTCCTTTGGCATATAGATTAGCACTACCTTCAGAGTTAGAAAAGATACATAATATTTTTCATGTATCTATGTTAAGAAGGTACAGATCAGACCCCTCTCATGTGCTACCTGTTGAAGAGATTGAGATGAATCCAAACCTCACTTATGAGGAAGAGCCTATTGAGATTCTGGCATATAAGGTGAAACAGCTGAGGAACAAGCAGATTCCACTGGTGAAAGTGCTGTGGAACCATCATTCAGGCTAGGAAGCTACTTGAGAGCACTAGGAGGATATAAGAAGACAGCTCCCACAGCTGTTCAGAGACTAACACCGGATAAAATTTTGAGATGAAATTTATTTGAAGGGGGGGGAGAATTGGAACACCCCTACATGCATAGTCTTATTCATTTTACTATTTCGGTGATTGGTGTCTGTTCGGATAAACCAAAGACATAGAACCATAATTAAGTCATTTAGAAAAACAAAGGATAAATGGTTAAATGAGCTAAGGTCACATCAATGGGTAACCTAATCGGGAAGTGACTACGAGGTTAGTCAAAACTCTAATTTCGTATAACACCTTGTGACACCGCAGGCCTAGGAATTATTACAAAGTTAAGGGTATTATGAAAACCCTAGAAAAGAATCAAAAATCAGATCGAAAAATTGAACCAGGGTTCCGAGAGCAATCTAGTGTTACTAGTAAAACGGATCAGACTGGTAAGGGGAAATTCGGTCAATTCACCCTTAGAGGTGACTCATGGCCTAAATGTCCATTAATATGTTGAAAATTAAATTTATGAAAATTAGATTTAAAGTAAAGAGGTTATGGAAAGAAAAGAAAAGAAAATTGAAATAAAAGTTTTATGGCATCATCATGCTTACTTAAGCATGATACAATTAATAATTTTAATTTCTAATTTCCTTAATTATGGGATACTAACAAATAAAAGAGACAAAATTTAAAAGAAAAAAAAAATTGGCTTCCTTCAACATTGTTGCTGTCCCCTCTCTCTCCACTTCTCTCTCAGTTTTATTTCTTTCCTCCATTAAAGCACTTTTAAGCTTTTCTAACCCTAAAATTCAACCATAAATTTAGTAGTTTTCTTAGTTAAACTTTATGTTTGGATATTGGTAAGAAGATTGGAGCAATAAAGGAAAAACTTGAAGAAAGTAGAAGTTGGAAAGTTCTCAATTTAAGGTAAGTTAGTTTTAAGCTCTCTCTCTCTCTCTACATATTGTTGAAATTTTAGTTAAAGAGGTAGAATAACTTAGGAAATTATGAAAATTTTTCATGAAATGCAAGTAGTGAATTTCGGTCACCTTGAGCATGACTAGGGTTTTATGGGACTTGTTGATGTTAAAGGTGTTAACAAGCTTGATTTAGTAAATAGATGTTATAGGTATGTTTAAATTGGCATGAATTAAGCAATTGCATGAATTAGGGTTCTTGACCAATGAGAAATTTGGGTGAAAAATTAGGTTAAATTCGAATTAGGTATCCTACCCCTATATAAAATTAAACATATGAACAGTACTTGTTCAAATGGTCATAACTTAGTGTAAGAAGGTCCAAATAACTTGAATTTTATATGGAAAGTTGAGACATAGTATTACAACTTTCATGAAGAACACAAACTCAAAATCTAACCATAACTAAGTCAAATTGCCACCCAAAGTTGGTACCTCAAACCTGCCAGAACCAAAATGGTACCCAGAATTCTAGGTTTGAACCAATCCGACCAGTCACCTTAGAAATAGCATAACTTGAGCTATAAAACTCCAAATGGAGTAATTCAAAAAAGGAATTAAAGCTAAGACATTAAGGAATAACTTTGATGAAGTAAAGTTGGCCAAATTTCCACTATAGAAAGACCAATGGAATAGTACAATCAAGTTATCCAAAACTGAATTTTTGAAGTTTCACTTAGGAAGATTAGAAATTCAATTGGCAAACAATGCCAACATAATTGTGACCCAAAATGTGGTATGAGAGTACAATTAGAATTAACAAACCTATTTAGTATGAAAAAAGTCAATATTTTGACCAGTTGGTCTAATGAATAGTAACCATCAACATACCACATACAAAGAGCTCAAAACTTAGGGGAAAATTATAAGAGAAATTTAGTATGCATATAATTAGTGTTGAATTAATTGTGGGAAATGGTTTAGATGAGTATTGAGACGTTTCTAATTTTGTATTTCAGTAGAAGAAGAGACCATAAAGGATAAGGAAAAAGTGATTCAAGGCCTAGAGGTGACTCATACGAGGTTTGTGCACAATAAATTTTGATTTATTATTTTCTACTTGAAAACTTATTAGATGTGCATTGTGAACTATTTGTATTAATTATGGGTTTCGAGAAATGTTGTGTTGCCTAATTGTGAATTGAAATTCGAAATGAAAATTTGCTTAATGTTTGAATGAAATGTTTGAATAACTTGATTTTGAATTGGTTTTGGATTCACACTTAGCATGACAGTATCATTGTATTCCTCCTCCATTTATGGGGTTGAGATAGACTATTTTCCTCCCTCTCTGGCTTGCCAGTTGAGGTTGAGATCGGATGAGTACTCATATAGCTAGCTAGCCACCTCCCTCATTGATTTCGATTAGTGGGGTTGAGATTACTTTATCGTGGTGTATAACACGGTATTGATCAGAAATTTTGTGTTATGACTTAAGTTGTGTATGGATTGGCAACGCTGTAATTTATAAATTATTTTAACAAAATGCTATTATAAAAGTTGACTTCAATCTCATGAATTATAATTGTGAAATAGTTTAAATATGTGCTTATTGACATATGTTTTGATATTCAACATCTTTAAATTTTTATTATGCACTACTGAGTAAAAGTTACTCAGCGATAACTTTTATTTGCTATCGCAGAAAAGGGAAAAGACAAAGCAGCAGAGTGAGCTGCGTTAATAATAGAAGAACACTATTTTTGAGGTCCTTTTATGGGTATAATATTGTATACCCTTGTAATTTCTGTTGATGTAAATTATGTTCATATGTATTTATGGAATAAATTGAGCAGTTGTACTGAAAAGCTTGTAATAATATTATTTGTGATTTTCTTTTTGTAAACTGAGACTTGTATATGTAAATTAAATTAAATGCCATGATGATGAGTTTTGTTGAATTGTATTGAGATTTTGTTGAAATGAGAAATGTTGGAGTTGGGTTTGAGAAAAATACATTGGAAGCGCTTTCTTTTCAGGTTTTGAAGAACTGTTTTCTCAAATTAAAGTCAGCACTCTACCGAAATTTTTATAAAATTTACAGAAAATCATAATTATCAAAATATTTGTTTATGACATAAACTCCAACTAAAGGCCTTTAAATAATGCTTTAACATTACTTTACAATTTTAAAATGAATTGAATTTGTTTAAAATCCCTTATAGTGTATTTAATGAGTTATCAGTAGGTAAAGTTCGGTAATTCATTAGGTATGCTACGGGATCATGTTGCGCCTTTACGGAGGGGTAAGGTGTGACAAGGAGAATGCTTCAGATCAATGCATCTTTCAGAAGGTGAGTGGGAGCCATTTCATTATTCTAGTGTTATATGTTGATAACATTATTCTTGCCAGTAATTGTTAGTAGTATGCCCTAGAGTATATCATTTAGTATGTATCTTGTACATCTTTTATTAATAAAAGGCATTTTCACTTTTTCGTTTACATAATATATTTATGTGTAATAGAAAAAGTCCATTGATATTTTGTTAGAAATTCTATTCTTAAGTTGTTAAGAATATGAGTGACAGTATTTCTAGCATAAAGTATCATAAATAGGTTCACAATCGAGGATACTTCACAATAAGGATATGACTTATCCAGTAAGATTGTATTCATGTTTGTTCCCAAGTTATTTATATGAGATATAAATAAGATGGAATGGTGAGTCTCAGACCATATGATAAACATGATAGGCACTTATATATGATAAGTAGGTCGAACCAGTGACATTTATGACAAGCACATGGAGTTTACTCTTATCAATGTATTGTCATAAATCATATCAGTGCATATAATCTTTAGACCTGAGATAGCACAGTTACCTTGTATATAGGTAGTTTGAGTTTGATATTGCTTTCATACTTGTACTGTGTATGGGTATATGGGCATGTGTTGGCTCCTACTAGTTATATATGGAGGTAGGTGTTGATCAAGATGGAATCTGTTCCTCTAAGTAAATAGGGATAAAATCCTAAGTTCATTTAATTGTTCTTGATGTTTCAAGTTCCTGGCTAGGACAGATAGATTTATTCAGAAAAGAGTTTCTGATGAGAAAATCTTTTTAATCAAGAACTGGAATTAAAAGAGAACATAATATTCATAGTAAATGGGATTTGACGTAAACCATGACTCCAGCTTGAGTTGGGATTTTGTAACAAAGAGATTCTAGTGCATGGTAACATATGATTATAGGTTCATTTAAAGTAAACCTTATTACTAATTGGGTGGCCATGGCATGCTATGCTAGGTGTTAACCATGGTCTATAAGGTGCATAAAATGATTTAGAGAAATCATTTATGGTAAAAAAAAAGTTCCGATGATATTAAGAGTTGATATCATGTCTCATTGCCAATTAGTGATGAGCCTAGTAAGTCACGCACATACACAAGTAATCGCCAAATTAAATATGATTTAATTAATTAATTAAAGAGTTTAATTGATTAATTAAATAGGTTTTGTTTGCAATCTCCCTAGCATGGCTTGAAACCAAATCTAGGTTATTGGATGTATAGTATAAGTTAAATTTATATTTAAAGTGTTTAAATATGAATTTAATTAATGAGAAATTAATTAATAGAGATTAATTAATTAATTTATGTTTGATATAAATTGATTAGAAGAAGAGAAATAATTATTTTGGGTTGAGAACTCAAAATTAAGACACAGGGGCATTTTGGCCATTTTACAGAGTGACATGTGGCACTACACATAAACTTGCCAAATGTCTTTTAATTATGTAAGATAATTAAAATTAAGATTAAATATAGGTTTGACACTTGGCATAATGTGATTGGGTTAATTAAACCTAGAACCAATCAGAGGGTGACATGTGGCAAGGGTTTAAGTGGTGACCTAGCTATATAAGTGTTGTTATGAAAAGAAAACAATACAACTAGCAGGTGATATCTTTGGTGCTGCCACCCAAGAAGCTCTCCCTTCTTTTCATCTTCTTCTCTCATGTATTCCAAGAGATTATGTAACACCCCTATTTGTATAGCCTGGTATATTTCACTATTCCGGTGACCGGAGTCGGTCCGGACAATTAAGGGGATTAGAACCACACTTAAGACAACTAGATAAGCCATAAACACAAATAATTAGTAATTGTCAATTAGTTAAGTATAAATAAGAAAAACAGAACATAAGAAGTTAAACAAGCCGAGAGTCACAGCGATGGGTGACCTTCTCGGGAAAGACTGCGAAGTAGATTTAAACTCAAATTTCGAATCGTAAAATGTGACGCCGCAGTCCTTAGAACCATTACAAACACAGTGGAAAAGAGAAAATCATGAAAAAGAATTGTTAAGTCAGTCAAATAATTAGGTCAGGGAGCTGGAAGAAATATTGAATTATTTGCAAACCGGGTCGAACCGGCGAGGGGCAATTTGGTCAATTGACCCCGAGAGCTGACTCCTGACCTAACTGTCCAATAAAATCGGAAAAAAAAAATTTCAGAATCAAGAATTAAATTAAAGAACTAAAGAAAAATAAATGAAAAAAAAAAGAAGAAAAAGAAAAAGTTGAAAAAGGTTAATTACATCATGCCTGACATCATGCATGATGCAATAAATCTAACAATTAAAAAAAATGAAAATTTAGGATAATGATTTAAAATACATAAAAGAAAAGAAAATAAAATAAAATTCCTATTTTTCCTTCTCCTTTATCGTCCCTTCTTTTCTCTCTCATCTCTCTCATCTCTTTCTTGTTTCCTCCATTGAAGCTTAATTTAAAGCTTCACAAACCCTAAAATTCTCCATTAAATCCCCTACTTTCCTTAAAGAAAACAAGTAATTGAGCCTTGAAAAGAAGATTGAGGAAAGAAAAATTTAAGAAGAAGGTGGAAAAATTGAAAAGGGAGAAGCTACATAAAGAGTTTAGTTCAAATCATCTAATCTCTCCTCATATTCATGCATATATACTTAGATTAACTTAGGAAATTGAGAAAAATGAAATAAAATCAAGTATGTTAGAACCCTAATGAAATTCAGCTGCCATGGTGGTAGTGTGAATTGATGTGTTTTGGTTTGATAAAATATGTATACAAGTTCAATTAAGTGTGTAGAGAATGTTTAGATACCTTAATTGCATGAATTGAGCTAAGCATGAAAATTAGGGTTTGGCACCTAGGGTTTAGAAGACAAAAATGTGAGAATGCGTTAAATGGTGTGTTGGACTTGGTTTGAGATGAAAAATGGTCATTTGTGACCAAATGAAGTGTGTTGGAAGTGTTGGAATTGAGATTAAATTCGGATTGAATGTGGTCATGTTGCAGGCAGCAAGACCAAGGTCCCTTTGAGGGACAAAACTGAAAATTTACAAGTCTAATTGGTATGCGACTAATTGGGAATGAAAATAGACACCAAATGACACAATTTTCATTTAGGAAGCATGCCTAAAAAGTGACCATAACCTAGTGAATAAATTGACCAAATCTAGAAATTCTTAGTCTGCCCTGTACAAACTGACCAAATGGCCATAACTTGAGCTAGGCAGGTCTAAATGACCTGAAATTTTACCAGTGGACAGATGAGATATAGACCTAAAACTTTCATGCAGAACACAAACCGAAATTATGCCATTAACCAAGTCATTTGGCTACCCAAAGTTGGTGACCTAAAACTGCTAGAACCAAAATTTGCCCCAAAAATCTGGGTTAAGTCCAATCCGGCAGCTATGGTTCAAATGGCTATAACTTGAGTTATAAAACTCCAATTGGAGTGATTCAAAAAGGAGAATAAACTTAAGACAATAGGAAACATTTTCTATGAAGGAAGTTTTGCTAAATTTTAACAGTAAAATGACCAATGGAATAGTGCAACTTAAGACACCAAAACTGAAAATTTACAAATTTGCCTAAAAGACTTAGAATTTGAGTGAACAACCAAAACCAACAAATTTAGTGACCAAAATGTGGTATGTGGGTGAAGTTGGAATTCCCATACCTATTAAGCCTTAGAAAGTCAACAATTTAACTTAAATAGTATAGTGAATAGTAACCCCAAAACACAAAATTTAAAGAACGTCAAGTTTAGCACATTAGAGCTAGGTAAAAATGAATTTAAATTTATTTTTGGATTTATGCTAAGTTATGGTACTGAAACACTGTAAAACTGTGTGTTTCAGTGGAAAAGAACACTGGGAAGGAACCCGAGGATCAAGTCAAAGCCAAGAGGCGACTCGCTTAAGGTTTGTGCACAACGTATAATTTCTCTAAATTATTTTTTGCATATTATTTTGAATAATTTGAAATAGTGAATTGATTTAAATTGTTGAAAGTTAATTGTGTATATTTGAAATGACAATGTTTAGCAAATTGTTAAGATAAGTTTTGAAACCACAGTGTCATGACCATATATTTGAACACCTCACTAGCATGACTAGTGGGGGTAATCAGTTTTGAATTTTGATTCCTTCTCTGGCTGAAGTGTTGAGTTGTGTACCAGTAGAAGAAGAAATTGAATGGATATCCATATATTTGAGCTAGCTAGCCTTGTGAAGTGACTTCTCCTTAGCCTCTGGCTATTGAGATTATATTTGTTTCGAATGGCATGATATAACTGTGGGTTTTATGAAATGTAATTTGATACTTCGAAATGAACTTGTTTGGATTAAAATCTCATAATTCATGTTTTGTATTTAATTCTCATATTTAGTCCAATTTTTAAATAATTGTGATTTAAATTTTGCATAAAGATTATTTTCGTATGTTGTGCACCACTGAGTCCTAGTACTCAGTGATGGCTGTTATTACTATCGCAGATTTAGAGACTAGAGGAGCAGCAGAGTGAGCTACTGAGGATTGTGGAGTGACTTACCTTGAAGTTATATCGGGTATAAGTTATACCCCGACTGTAAATATTTATTTTGATGATTGTAATGTACGTAATTGTATGGACATGTAAAATTGGTCTTGAGCAGCTTGTACAAAGTTTGTAATAAAATTTAGTTTGAATTTCTTTTAATGTAAATTTTTAGCATGATGTATATATAGATTGTTTGTCTTTAATGAAATATGAATGGAAATATTTTATTTTAATTTGAACGAAATTGATAGATATTATTTTGATGATTACTGAATTTTTGAAAATTGAGAAATGAGGATTATTGAATTTTGAAACTTGAGAAATTGGTTGAGATTGATTGTGGAGTTGTTAGAATTGATTGTGAATTGAAGAAGTTGTTGAAAAAACTTATTGGAAGTGTTTTTTTACAGGTATTTGAAGAACTATTTTCTCAAAATACAGACGAAACTCTGCCAAAATTTTTATAAAATTTACGAAAAAATAAAATGGGCCAAAAACTTTAACTAGTTTTCAACTTTGAATAAATGATTTTAATACCTATTAGAAAATGCTCACCACTTATAAAAAGTAAGAAAATTGTTTTAAAATCCCTTGTAGGATACTTAATGAGTTATTGGTAGGTGAAGTACGATAGTTCATTAGGTATTCTACGGGATCATGTTATGCCTTACAGAGGGGTAAGGTGTGACATGTTTTAGTGGTATCAGAGCAAAATTTTTGAAGTATGTTTTAACATGAGAATTTGTGTCTTTCCTTGTTAAGTACAACTGCTCAATATCCATATTTGTTACATACAGTACATTACATCATAAATATGAACTAACAGAGGGAAATCTCCTTATGTTATTTGTTCGGGAGATACCCTAATTTCAGACTAAAATGAAAGAAGGGGATCGCTCAGTCGAGCAATCTGTTGAAGCTGAGGCAAAAGAGGAAGCCCCAGCTTTACAGAATGTCAGTCGATCAGTAGCACCAGCCCCATAAATGCCGCAGTTTCCTACACAATTTGAACAGCAGATGGCTGCGATGTTTCAATAAATAGCTGGGAGTATGCCTACTCAAGGTCCACCCCAGACACCTGTGGCACAACCACTGCCTCCAGCCAGACAATATGATAAGTTATTGAAGTATGGAGCTACTGAATTTAAGGGTACAGTGGACCCTTTAGAGGCAGAGCAATGGCTTGAAAGGATAGATAGAGTGTTTAAGAAGCTGCACTGCCAAGATGAACTGAAGTTTGAATATTCTGTGTCGCTACTGTAAGGGGATGCATATGATTGGTGGAAGACCATCCCCCACAGCTTGGGTAAACCACCAGCACTGACTTGGGATGACTTCATCAGAGAATTCAGACAGAAATACATCCCAGATGCATATGTTGATCAGAAATTGCAAGAATTTTTTGAGTTTGAAACAAGGGAACCGATCAGTGGCAGAGTATGAGAGGGAGTTCTCCCGCTTAAGTCATTATGCTGGGAATCTCCTTTCTACCAGCAAGGCAAGATGCAAGAGATTTGAGACTGGTTTGAAGCCCAGTTTGAGGATGTAACTAGTGGAATTCAGACATAGCAACTTCTCAGAGCTCATCTCTCAGACACTTGAGCTAGAAAGGATTGAATCAGGAGCAACACCTGTAAAAGAAAAATCAGAAAAAGTTAAAAAATCAGAGAAAGACAAAGGAGAAAAATCAGTTGAACTGAGTTGTGGTGGTATTCTAGGAAGAGAAAGAAATTTGGTGGACCTAGCAGAGGTCGAGGTGGAAGGTTTGGAAGGGGCCGATTCTCTGGACAGAAACCCCCTAGGTCTGGTCAGCAGTCGAGCAAGGCTTCATATCCTGCCCGCCCCTGTGAGACTTGTGGCAAGATTCATGGGGAAGAATGCTATTGGGCCACTGGAGCCTGCTTTAACTATGGAGGCAGGGGCCATTTACCAAAAGACTGCACTAGTGCTCCTAAATATGGTCCAGCTCTTATGACTGCAAAAGGATCTATTCAGAGTCCTGCTTCCAAAAGTTCACAATTAGTTGGCAGAGGAAGAGGCAGAGGTAGAGGCACTACTTCTGGCAGTCAGGGCATTGTTGGTTAGTCAGCACAAGGAAATGCGTCAGCTAGAGTCTACACAATGAGACAATGAGAAGAGGCTGAGACTTCTGATGTGGTAGCCGGTATATTCTCTATCTCTGATCAAGAAGAATTTGTGTTGTTTGATCCAAATTCAATCCATTCATATGTTAGTGCTAGCATAGTCAGTACACTTGCTATTCCATGTGTCCAAATGGGTTTTGAAGTGCTAGTAACTAGTCCGTTAGGACAAGAGGTTCGGGTCAATAGAATCAATAGAGACTGTCCTTTGGTTATCCAAGGACATGTTTTCCTGTCAGATTTGATTGAAATGCCCTTCAAAGATTATGATATTATCTTGGGCATGGATTGGTTAGCCAGGCATCACGCCATGATTGGTATGAGATCAAGATCACTTTTGGTCTCCCTCTGTACGGTGATGTGATAATACATGGGGAGAGACATTTACTGCCATCAAATATCATTTCAGCTGCACTAGCCAGAAAAATGATCAGAAAGGGGCGTGAAGCATACTTAGCACATGTAATAGACACCCAAGTGGGGAGTCCAGCACTAAGGGACATCCCTACTGTATGTGACTTTTCGGATGTGTTTCCTAATGAATTACCAGGATTACCTCCAGAAAGAGAGGTGCAGTTTGAGATTGATGTTATGCCTGGTATGGACCCAATTTCCATAATGCCATATAGAATGACACCTGCAAAATTGAAAGAGCTGAAAGTGCAGTTGTAAGAATTGCTTGACAAGGGCTTTATCCGCCCTAGTGTGTCACCTTGGGGAGCGCCAGTGTTGTTTGTTAAGAAGAATGATGGCACTCTCCGCTTATGTATTGATTATCGGCAGTTGAATAAGGTGACAATAAAGAATAGATATCCATTGCCTTGCATTGATGACTTATTTGATCAGTTGAGGGGTGCAGCTGTGTTCTCCAAAATTGACCTGAGATCAAGTTATTATTAGCTGAAAGTACAAGAGCAGAATATTCTTAAAACTGCCTTCAGAACCTGCTATGGCCATTATGAGTTCTTGATTATGCCATTCGGTTTAACTAATGCTCCGGATGCTTTTATGGATCTGATGAATACTATCTTCAGACCATACCTCGATCAGTTTGTTGTGGTATTCATAGATGATATATTGGTCTATTCGAGGAGTGTAGAAGAGCATGATAGACATCTGCAGATTGTACTGCAAACTTTGAGGGAGAAACAGTTATACGCCAAATTGTCGAAGTGTGAATTTTGGCTGAAGGAAATATCTTTCTTGGAGCATGTAGTATCAGAAGAGGGCATCAAGGTAGATCCAAGTAAGATTGAAGCTGTCCTTAATTGGAGGCTACCCAGAAATATCACAGAGATTCGCAGTTTTCTGGGTTTAGCTGGATACTACCGTCGGTTTGTGAAGGGATTCTCCACGTTGGCATCTCCATTGACTAAGCTACTTCGAAAAGATGTGAAATTTCAGTGGACGGATAAATGCCAATAGAGTTTTGATGAATTAAAGAAATGTTTAACTGAAGCTCCAGTCCTGACTTTACCTACTCCGGGTAAAGAATATACAGTATATAGTGATGCTTCTCACAATGGGTTAGGCTGTGTATTGATGCAAGATCGAAATATCATTGCCTATGCATCACGCCAGCTGAAACCGCATGAGAGGAATTATCCGACACATGACTTGGAGCTTGCAACTATAGTGTTTGCTCTGAAGATCTGGAGATACTATTTGTATGGGGAGAAGTACTACATCTACACAGATCATAAGAGTTTGGAGTATTTGGGCACTCAGAAGGAGTTGAATTTGATACAGAGGAGATGGTTAGAATTGATAAAAGACTATGATTGTCTGATAGACTATCAGCTAAGAAAAGCTAATATTGTGGCTAACGCCTTAAGTCGCAAGACTATGGCAAGTCTACGGGTTACTCCTTTGTCTATGGTACATGAGTTGAGATCATTACATGCCAGCTTAGAGATTAATGATGACGGGCAGACAGCAGTTGCATGGCATGTACAGCCAGTGTTGATTGATCAGAACGGAATGGCTGCTCAGAATGACAAAAGGTATCAAAAGCAATTGGAAGAAGTCTGGCAGGGCAAGAAACCAGAATTCTCAATAAGAGATGATGGTCTACTGCTACACCAGGGCAGAATGTGTGTTCCTAATGATGTTGATTTGAGGCAGATCATTTTGAAGGAAGCACATGAGTCTCCTTTTGCCGTGCACCCTAGTGGCACAAAAATGTATAGAGGGCTAAAGGAGCATTACTGGTGGATGGGTATGAAAAGAGATGTGGCAAAGTTTATTTCTAAATGCCTAACTTGTCAGCAAGTGAAGGCAGAGCATCAAGTACCCGCTAGGTTATTACATCCACTACCAATACCGAAATGGAAATGGGAGAGAATAACGATGGATTTTGTGATGGGACTTCCGAGGACACAAAAGAGTCATGATGCAGTTTGGGTCATTTTTGACAGAATGACTAAGTTTGCTCATTTCTGCCAGTCCGGATGGACTATAGTTTAGAAAGATTGGCTAAGTTGCACATTGATGAGATTGTGAGACTGCATGGAGTGCTAGTATCCATTGTATCAGACAGAAATCCTAGGTTCACTTCTAGATTCTGGGGTAGTCTTCAGAGAGCCCTAGGAACTAGATTGAACTTCAGTACTGCATTTCACCCACAGACAGATGGCCAATCTGAGAGGGTAATTCAGATCTTGGAGGACATGCTACGGGCTTATGTGATTGAGTTTGAGGGCAGTTGGGATACACACTTGCCTTTGATTGAGTTTGCTTACAACAACAGCTATCAATCAAGCATTGGGATGCCTCCATATGAAGCTTTGTATGGCAAAAAATGTAGAACCCCATTGGGTTGGGATGACGTGGGTGAAAGAAAAATGATTGGACCCGAAATTATTCAGCAAACTGAGGAGAAGATCAGGGTGATCAGAGATCGACTTAAGACTGCATCAGACCGTCAGAAGTCCTACATTGATCTAAAGAGAAGGGATATTGAGTATGCAATGGGTGAGAAAGTATTCCTCAAGGTTTCTCCTTGGAAGAGAATTATGAGATTCGGCAGAAATGGGAAACTAAGTCCTCGTTTCATTGGGCCATATGAGGTTCTGGAAAGAGTGGGTCCTTTGGTATATCGTTTGGCACTACCCCCAGAGTTGGAGAAGATACATAACGTCCTCCATGTGTCTATGTTGAGGAGGTATCGATCAGACCCATCTCATGTACTACCAGTAGAAGAAATTGAAGTGAATCCAGACCTCGCATATGAGGAAGAACCCATGGAGATTCGGGATTATGAGGTGAAGCAGCTACGGAACAAGCAAATACCGTTAGTGAAAGTGCTGTGGAACCATCATTCGGGCCAGGAGGCTACTTGGGAACGAGAGGAGGACATGAGGAGACAGCACCCACAACTGTTCAGAGATTAACATCAGGTAAAATTTCGGGACGAAATTTATTTAAGGGGGAGAGAATTGTAGCACCCCTATTTGTATAGCCTGGTATATTTCACTGTTCTGGTGATCGGAGTTGATCCAGACAATTAAGGGGATTAGAACCACACTTAAGACAACTAGATAAGCCATAAACACAAATAATTAATAATTGTCAATTAGTTAAGTATAAATAAGAAAAATAGAATATAAGAACTTAAACAAGCCGAGATTCACAGTGATAGGTGACCTTCTCGGGAAGGACTGCGAAGTCGATTTGAACTCAAATTTCGAACAGTAAAATGTGACGCTGCAGTCCTTAGGACCATTACAAACACAGTGGAAAAGAGAAAATCACGAAAAAGAATTGTTAAGTTAGTCAAATAATTAGGTCAGGGAGTCGGAAGAAATATTGAATTATTTGAAAATCGGGTCGAACTGGCGAGAGGCAATTTGGTCAATTGACCTCGAGAGCTGACTCCTGACCTAACTGTCCAATAAAATCGGAGAAAAGAAAATTTCAGGATCAAGAATTAAATTAAAGAACTAAAGAAAAATAAATGAAAAAAAAAAAGAAGAAAAAGAAAAAGTTGAAAAAGGTTAATTACATCATGCATGATGCAATAAACCTAACAATTAAAAAAAATGAAAATTTAGGATAATGATTTAAAATACATAAAAGAAAAGAAAAGAAAAGAAAATTCCTATTTTTCCTTCTCCTTTGCCGTCCCTTCTTTTCTCTCTCATCTCTCTCATCTCTTTCTTGTTTCCTCCATTGAAGCTTAATTTAAAAGTTCACAAACCCTAAAAATCTCCATTAAATCCCCTACTTTCCTTAAAGAAAATAAGTAATTGAGCCTTGAAAAGAAGATTGAAGAAAGAAAAATTTAAGAAGAAGGTGGAAAAATTGAAAAGGGAAAAGCTACATAAAAAGGTTAGTTCAAATCATCTAATCTCTCCTTGTATTTATGCATATATACTTGGATTAACTTAGGAAATTGAGAAAAATGAAATAAAATCAAGCATGTTAAAACCCTAATGAAATTCAGCTGCCATGGTGGTAGTGTGAATTAATGTGTTTTGGTTTGATAAAATATGTATACAAGTTCAATTAAGTGTGTAGATAATGTTTAGATACCTTAATTGTATGAATTGAGCTAAGCATGAAAATTAGGGTTTGACACCTAGGGTTTAGAAGACAAAAATATGAGAATGTGTTAAATGGTGTGTTGGACTTGGTTTGAGATGAAAAATGGTCATTTATGACCAAATGAAGTGTGTTGGAAGTGTTGGAATTGAGATTAAATTCGGATTGAATGTGGTTATGTTGCAGGCAGTAGGACCAAGGTCCTTTTGAGAGACCAAAACTGAAATTTTACAAGTCCAATTGATATGTGACCAATTGGGAATAAAAATAGACACCAAATGACATAATTTTCATTTAGGAAGCATGCCCAAAAAGTGACCAAAACCTAGTGAATAAATTGACCAAATCCAGAAATTCTCAGTCTGCCCTGTACAAACTGACCAAATGAACAGTATTTATTCATTTGGCCATAACTTGAGCTAGACAGGTCTAAATGACCTAAAAGTTTACCAGTGGACAAATGAGATATAGACCTAAAACTTTCATGAAGAACACAAGCCCAAATTATGCCATTAACCAAGTCATTTGGCCACCCAAAGTTGGTGACCTAAAACTGCTAGAACCAAAATTTGCCCAGAAAATCTGGGCTAAGTCCAATCTGGTAGCTATAGTTCAAATGGCTATAACTTGAGCTAAAAAACTCCAATTGGAGTGATTCAAAAAGAAGAATAAACTTAAGACAATAGGGAACATTTTCTATAAAGGAAGTTTTGCCAAATTCTAATAGTAAAATGACCAATGGAACATTGCAACTTAAGACACCAAAATTAAAAATTTATAAATTTGCCTAAAAGACTTAGAATTTGAGTAAACAACCAAAACCAACAAACTTAGTAACCAAAATGTGGTATGTTGATGAAGTTGGAATTTCCATACCTATTAAGCCTTAGAAAGTTAACAATTTAACTTGAATAGTGTAATGAATAGTAACCCCGAAACACAAAATTTAAAGAACATCAAGTTTAGCACATTAGAGCTAGGTAAAAGTGAATTAAATTTATTTTTGGATTTATGCTAAGTTATGGTACTGAAACACTATGAAACTGTGTGTTTCAGTGGAAAAGAACACCGGGAAGAAACCCGAGGAATCGAGTCAAGGCCAAGAGGCGACTCACTAAAGATTTGTGCACAACGTATAATTTCTCTAAATTATTTTCTTCATATTGTTTTGAATAATTTGAAATAGTGAATTGATTTAAATTGTTGAAAGTTAATTGTGTATATTTGAAATGGCAATGTTTAGCAAATTGTTAAGATAAGTTTTAAAACCATAGTGTCATGACCATATATTTGAACACCTCACTAGCATGACTAGTGGGGGTAATCAGTTTCGAATTTTGATTCCTTCTCTGGCTGATGTGTTGAGGTGTGTGCCAGTAGAAATTGAATCGATATCCATATATTTGAGCTAGCTAGCCTTGTGATGTGACTTCTCCTTAGCCTCTGGCTATTGAGATTATATTTGTTTCGAATAGCATGATATAACTGTGGGTTCTATGAAATGTAATTTGATACTTCGAAATGAACTTGTTTGGATTAAAATCTCATAATTCATATTTTGTATTTAATTCTCATGTTTAATCCAATTTTTGAATAAATGTGATTTAAATTTTGCATAAAGATTATTTTCGTATGTTGTGCACCACTGAGTCCTAGTACTCAGTGATGGCTGTTATTGCTGTCGCAGATTTAGAGACTAGAGGAGCAGCAGAGTGAGCTGCTGATGATTGTGGAGCGACTTACCTTGAAGTTATATCGGGTATAAGTTATACCCCGACTGTAAATATTTATTTTGATGTATGTAATGTACGTAATTGTATGGACATGTAAAATTGGTCTTTGAGCAGCTTGTACAAAGTTTATAATAAAATTTAGTTTGAATTTATTTTAATGTAAATTTTTAGCATGATGTATATATAGATTGTTTGTCTTTAATGAAATATAAATGAAAATATTTTATTTTAATTTGAACGAAATTGATAGATATTATTTTGATGATTATTGAATTTTTAAAAATTGAGAAATGAGGATTATTGAATTTTAAAACTTGAGAAATTGGTTGAGATTGATTGTGAAGTTGTTGGAATTGATTGTGAATTGAAGAAAGTTGTTGAGAAAAATTATTGGAAGTATTTTTTTACAAGTATTTGAAGAACTGTTTTCTCAAAATACAGATGAAACTCTGCCAAAATTTTTATAAAATTTACGGAAAAATAAAATGGCCCAAAAACTTTAACTAGTTTTCAACTTTGAACAAATGATTTTAATACCTATTAGAAAATACTCACCACTTATAAAAAGTAAGAAAATTGTTTTAAAATCCCTTGTAGGGTACTTAATGAGTTATCGGTAGGTGAAGTGCAGTAGTTCATTAAGTATTCTACGGAATCATGTTATGCCGTACAGAGGGGTAAGGTGTGACAGATTAGCAAACAATCTCTTGAATTAAAAATATTAGAAATCGTTTCTAGTGTTCTATTTACATCTGTAATCTCTTAAAAGGCAAAACTTAATTTTCTAATTAATAAAAAAAGCTTTAGAAGCTGTTCAAGGGCTGCCATAGGTGAACTTGGTATGGACAAGCTAGAGGGACAATATCTGGTGTCCTGAAGACGCATCCGAAAGGCATAAATACACTGCAGTGCATCAAGAGGTTAGTATATTTGTTCTTGATTTAATCTAGGGTTCTAAAATTTATATGATTAATTCTAAAATCTTAAATGGAAAATAGATAAAAATATGTTATTTATCATTGAAATCAAATAGATAAAAATAAATCTTGCATGATGCATGTGACCTAAGTAAAAATTTCTGAATTCAATGATATAAACTTGTGTTTTTCATGCTTCCGCTCCTTCAATCGGTATCAAAGCCACTTTATTTGCCATTTAGATTATTGATTATATGATTTAATTGTGTGTTTTGATCATGAAATGATTGATCCATTGCTGGTTGCAAAGGATGTGTGGCGGCACACATGGTGAAGCCACCATAGGTGGCGGTAACAATGTTCCGCCAATGGTGGCGCAAGGTTTGATTTTAAATTCTGCAATTGTTGTATGATATAAGGCCTATCCCATGACTAATTAAAGTGTTTAATTAGTAGTTTTAATCACACAATTAAATTTTGATTCAAATCTGAATTTTAAAAATTGTTTGAATGTGATTCAAATCTGAATTTTAAAAGTTGTTTGAATGTGATTCAAATCTGAATTTTTAAAGTTGTTTGAATCATATTCAAATCTGCATTTTTAAAGTTGTTTGAATAATATTCAAATCTGAATTTTTAAAAATTGTTTGAATATGATTCAAATCTGATTTTTTAAAAAATTATTTGAATGTGATTCAAATCTGAATTTTTTAAGGTTGTTTGAATGTGATTCAAATTTAAATTTTAAATTTTAAAATTTGTTTGAATGAGATTCAAATCTGAATTTTTAAATTTTTTTGAATCATATTCAAATCTAAATTTTTAAGTTGAATATGAGATATTCAATTTAATTTAAGTATGTATGATTTATTTAATTGTTAAATAGTGTTATGCATGATAGATGATCATGGACTATAAAAGACCAATGTGATTGGATTTATTTCTTTTATGTTTCTTTGGGATTGTAAATTAATTGATTTATTTTAATTTATTTTGGGCATGTATTATTAAGGTTGTAATAATTTTTGAGTTGTAATTTCATTTATTTAAGTTCTTGTAAATTCGCCTTAGTATGCTAAGGATTACTATGTAATATTGGATTGCAAGAAGTTTAAGGAGGTCAAGAGCATTGATGGGACCAGTGGGAGGAATTCACTATCAATTGTTAATTATGTACTCCTTCAGCAACTATTGTAATATGAATGAATGAAATGCACCTAGGAATGCCCTGATTCAATTCTTGGTGGCTCAGAATTGAATTTCTTAGAAAGTCCATGATCATACCATATTTATTTATTGTCCATGAATGCATGAGATGTATGTGAATGTATGAAGTATGTGATATATGCATGCTAAATAGATAATGTGCAAAGTGAGACCTTAATAGTAATTAAGATGACCATAAAATCTTCCAAACAAATGATTAAGTTGGAAATGCTATTATTAAAGTAATTATAACATGGGCCCTCCATTGAGGCAATTATTTTAAGAAATTTTAAATACTTGCATAAGATGCAATTAATTTAAGAGATTTTCTTAAAAATAATTATTAAGCATGAGATATTGTAAATATGTAAATGGTTTGGTGGCCAATATTGGATGTACCTGAGGACATTAAAATTATTTGCATAATTACTGGCTCAATGGGATCAACTTAAATAATGCAAGATAAGTCAATAATGGATATACCTGAGATTTTGAGTATTAGGGGCTAGGTAAAGGATTGAACCTCACATGAGATGTGATGGGCAAGGAGTTGCTCACTTATAGTTTATTGTAATTCCAAAAATGGATGTACCTGAGGATGATTAATAGAATTATAAGAATTCAATCACCCACTAGAAATCCATCCAACTAGGATTTCCGTTTTCTACTTCGGAAGTGTAGGATTCGCTAAGTTAGTGGGACGACCAATTTGATTAAAAGACCATAATCATTTTGGTTAATTACATGATACATTTACTAATTAATCTGGTTATTTTCTACAGTTAATTTTATGATAAAAATGAGCTCAGAACAACCACCACCATCCAATATCCTTGCAAGCATACTTGATCGCAATAGGTTGCAGGACCTAATCTGTTTGATTGGCTAAGAAATTTGAAACTTGTCCTGAACCTTGAACATATAGGATATGTTCTAGATTCAAATGTTCTTGGTCCCTTACCTCCAGAGGCCACTCAAGAGGAACATGAAACTTTGGACAAGTGGAAGGAGCATGATATGAGAGCTAAGTGTTACATGCTTGCTTCCATGAGTAATGAGTTACAGAAGCAGCATGAGAACATGCAGAGTGCGAGTGAGATCCTTCTTCACCTACAAAAGTTGTATGGTGAGCACAGCAGGAATGCTAGGTATGAGATATCTAGGCAGCTGTTCCTCATGAGGATGTCTGAGAGACAGAATGTTGGGGATCATGTCCACAAGATGATTCGGCTGATTGAGCAGCTGGAACATCTTGACTTCAACATGGATTTCCAACCATAGACGGATTTGATCCTCCAGTCCCTTCCTGTGTCTTTTGGGAATTTTGTGACAAATTTCCATATGACTAAACAGGAATGCACCTTAGCTGGTTTTCTCAACATGCTGGTTATTGCCCAAAAGAATATGCCAGGCAATAAGGAAAAGAGGTAGCTTTGATTGTATCTTCTTCTGCTAAAAAGTCCAACAAGAAGAAGGACAATAAGAAAAAGAAACCTTAGATTCCTGGTCCTTCCAAGAAAATAGCTAAATAGAAAGGGAAAACTAAAGCTGATGGAGGCAAAGGAAAGTGTTTCCACTGCTAGAAAGATGGGCACTGGAAGAGGAATTGCCCAGAGTATCTTGCTTCTCTGAAGGACAAGAAGGATAGACCTTCGGAAGGTATGTCCATATCTTGTTATTTAGATTCTGATGATATTCATAGTTCATCTACAGCTTAGGTTTTAGATACTAGTGCCAGTTCTCACATTTCTTATGATATGCAGGAACTAGCAAATAGTAGCAGCTTGCATTCTCAAGATGTTAGAGTTCGAATTGGCAATGGCTCAACTGTTGAAGCTTTAGCCATAGGATCTAAATCTTTTTACATGTTTGGACATGTTTTGTGTTTGGATAATATTTTATATATACCTGATGCTTTTAAGAACATCATTTCTATATCTAGTTTGACTAGAAATGGCTATGAATTTCAATTCACAGATGATGTTTGCAATATTTATTTTGGAAAAAAATATGTTGGTTTGGGTTATATGAATGATGGTCTTTATTATGTGGATAATAATGACAAACACAAAATGAATACAAGTGATCTAAATGAATGCAATGCCATGGTGAAAACCAACTCAAGTTCAAAATATATTTGGCACTTAAGGTTATGTCATGTTGCAGAAGATAGGATTGCAAAATTGGAGAAAATGGGGATTCTATCCTCATTGGGCTCTGAGCTTACTCCAACTTGTGAATCTTGCCTTCAGGGCAAAATGACTAGATCACTCTTTGTTGGACAAGGGCTAAGGGCTGAAAATATTTTAGAGCTAATACATAGTGATGTATGTGGTCCATTTAAGGAAATGGCTAAAGGTGGTTTTCATTATTTTATTACCTTTACTGATGAAAAATCAAGGTTTGGGTATTTGTATTTGATGAAATACAAATATGAATCCTTTGAAAAGTTCAAAGAATTTAAATCTGAAGTAGAAAATCAAACAGAAAATAGTATTAAAGCTCTTCGATCAGATCGTGGAGGTGAATATTTGAGTACTGAATTTGATGAATACTTGAGAGAGCACGGCATTGTTTCCCAGCTAACTCCTCCAGGAACACCACAGCTGAATGGTGTATCTGAAAGGAGAAATCGTACCCTATTGGATATGGTACGTAGTATGATGAGCTAATATGCCAATCTCCTTTTGGGGATTTGCATTAGAATCAGCTTTATATATTCTAAATAGGATTCCATCAAAATCAGTTTCTTCCACACCTTATGAGATATGGCATGGAAGAAAACCAAGTCTTAAGCATGTTAAGATTTGGGGTTGTCCAGCTTATATCAAAAAGCTGAACACTGATAAATTGGAAACCATATCAGAAAAGGGTCGATTGTTTGGATATCCAAAAGATAGTTTTGGATATTATTTTTATTTGCCTACATAACAAAAGGTTGTGGTGAGTAGAGATGCTACATTTCTTGAACAACAGTTTGTTCAAGAAGGAGGCAAAGGAAGGCAAATAGAGTTAGAATTGGAGAATTCTGACCAACCAACAGATCAGATAGATATAAATCCATCTAGTCAACCTACACCTGTTGATGAAACATCTACAGCTGTTCCTCATAGAACAACCAGGGTATCTCACCCACTAGTGAGATATGGTTTCCTTCATGAAGAAGAACAAGAGTTGTCTACTCATGAAGAAGTAGATCATGGAGATGATCCACTTACCTATGAAGAAGCTATATCAGATATAGACTCTTCAAAATGGATTAATGCTATGAAATCCAAGATTGATTTCATGTATAAGAATCAAGTTTGGGATCTTGTTGACCCACCTGAAGGTATTGTACCTATAGGGAACTAATGGGTTTTCAAGAAGAAAATTGGTTCTGATGGAAAGATAGAGACCTATAAGGCAAGGCTAGTAGCAAAAGGATTTCGTCAAAGGCAAAGAATTGACTATGAGGAGACTTTCTCATCTGTTGCCATGCTTAAATCAATTAGGATTCTATTAGCAATAGCTGCATACTATGATTATGAGATTTGGTAGATGGATGTCAAAACAGCTTTTCTCAATGGATACATTGAAGAAAATATTTTCATGGAACAACCTAGGGGTTTTGAATCCCAAGATGGTTCCAAGGTATGCAAGCTAAAGCGATCCATTTATGGGTTGAAGCAAGTTTCGAGGAGTTGGAACATCCGTTTTGATGAAGCTATTAAATCATTTGGTTTTATCAAAAATAAGGATGAGCCATGTGTATATAAGAAGATTAGTGACAGTGCTATCACTTTCCTTGTCTTATATGTGGATGACATATTGTTGATGGGTAATGACACAGGTATGTTGACAACTATAAAGATATGGTTGTCAAATATATTCTCCATGAAAGACTTAAGGAAGGTAACCTATATTCTTGGGATTCGCATCTATAGAGATAGAGTGAAAAGAATAATTAGTTTATCCCAAAGTCTATATTTGGAAAAGATGTTAAAGAGGTTTAACATGCTTGATTCCAAGAGATGATTGTTGCCAGTGAGACATGGTATCTACCTTTCTAAAGAGTTGTCTCCAAAAACACCTGAAGAAATAGATAAAATGGCCAAGATTCCATATGCTTTGGCCATTGGAAGTTTGATGTATGCAATGTTGTGTACTAGGCTGGATATCGCATATGCTGTTAGTTTGACTAGCAGGTATCAATCCAATCCAGGTTTGAAACACTGGATAGCTGTCAAGAATATCCTTAAATACTTGAGAAGAACTAAGGATTTATTCTTGATTTATAGAGGTGGAGACTTGCAATTGGATGGTTATACTGATTCTGATTTCCAATCAGATATCGATGATAGAAAGTCTACCTCTGGATATGTGTTCATTTGTAATGGAGGTGCAGTCAGTTGAAAGAGTTCCAAACAGAGTATGACTGCAGATTCCACTACCGAGGCTGAGTATATTGTTGCATCAGATGCTGCAAAGGAAGCTGTTTAGATAAAGAAGTTCATGACAGAACTTGCAGTAGTTCCTTCCATTAAGTCAGCAGTTCCACTTCACTATGACAACAATGGAGCAGTCATACAGGCTAAGGAACCACAGTCTCACTATAAATCCAAACACATAGAAAGGCACCACCACATTATCAGAGAAATAGTTGGGCAAGGTGACACAGCCATGTAGAAAATAGCATCAGCTGAAAATCCAGCTAATCCATTCACTAAGCTATTGTCACAAGCTCAGTTAGGCCGACATCTTGAGAAGATGGATCTAAGATATTATAATGAATGACTCTAGTGCTAGTGGGAGATTGTTAGTAGTATGCCCTAGAGCATATCATTTAGTATGTATCTTGTGCATATTTTATTAATAAAAGGCATTTTCACTTTTCTGTTTACATAATATATTTATGTATAATAGAAAAGGTCCATTGATATTTTGTTAGAAATTCTATTCTTAAATTGTTAAGAATATGAGTGACAGTATTTCTAGCACAAAGTATAATAAATAGGTTCACAATCGAGGATACTTCACAATAAGGACATGACTTATCCAGTAAGATTGTATTAATGTTTGTTCCTAAGTTATTTATATGAGATATAAATAAGATGGAATGGTGAGTCTCATACCATATGACAAGCATGATAGGCACTTATACATGATAAGTAGGTCAAACCAGTGACATTTATGACAAGCACATAAAGTTTACTCTTGTCAATGTATTGTCATAAATCATATTAGTGCATATAATCTTTAGACCTGAGATAGCACAGTTATCTTGTATATAGGTGGTTTGAGTTTGATACTGCTTTCATACTTGTACTGTGTATGGGTATATAGGCATGTGTTGGCTCCTACTAGTTATATATGGAGATAGGTGTTGATCAAGATGGAATCTATTTCTCTAAGTAAATAGGGATAAAATCCTAAGTTCATTTAATTGTTCTTGATGTTTCAAGTTCCTGGCCAGGACAAATAGATTTATTCAGAAAAGAATTTCTGATGAGAAAATCTCTTTAATCAAGAACTGTAATTAAAAGAGAACATAATATTCATAACAAATAGGGTTTGACATAAACCATGACTCCAGCTTAAGTTGAGATTTTGTAACAGAGAGATTCTAGTGCATGGTAACATATGATTATAGGTTCATTTAAGGTAAACCTTATTACTAATTGGGTGGCCATGGCATGCTATGCTGGGTGTCAACCATGGTCTATGAGGTGCATAAAATGATTTAGAGAAATCATTTATGATAAGAAAAAGTTCTGATGATATTAAGAGTTAATATCATGTCTCATTGCCAATTAGTGATGAGCCTAGTAAGTCACACATATACACAAGTAATCACCAAATCAAATATGATTTAATTAATTAATTAAAAAGTTTAATTGATTAATTAAATAGTTTTAGTTTTCAATTAGATTGCAAAGTCCCTAGCATGGCTTGAAACCAAATCTAGGTTAATGAATGTATAGTATAAGTTAAATTTATATTTAAAGTGTTTAAATATGAATTTAATTAATGAGAAATTAATTGATAGAGATTAATTAATTAATTTATATTTGATATAAATTGATTCAAAGAAAAGAAATAATTATTTTGGATTGAGAACTCAAAATTAAGACACAGGGGCGTTTTAGTCATTTCACAGGGTGACATGTGGCACCATGTGATGGTGACACATGGCACTACACATAAACTTGCCAAATGTCTTTTAATCATGTAAGATGATTAAAATTAAGATTAAATATAGGTTTGACACTTGGCATAATGTGATTGGGTCAATTAAACCTAGAACCAATCAGAGGGTGACATGTGGCAAGGGTTTAAGTGGTGACCTAGCTAGATAAGTATTGTTATGAAAAAAAAACAATACAACCAGCAGCTGATATTTTTGGTGCTGCCACCCAAGAAGCTCTCCCTGCTTTTCATCTTCTTCTCTCATGTATTCCAAGAGATTAGCAAACAATCTCTTAAATTAAAAATACTAGAAATCGTTTCTAGTGTTCTGTTTACATCTTTAATCTCTTAAAAGGAAAAACTTGATTTTCTAATTAACAGAAAAAGCTTTAGAAGCTGTTCAAGGGCTGCCATAGATGAACTTGGTGTGGACAAGCTAGAGGGACAATATCTGGTATCCTGAAGACGCATCCGAAAGGCACAAATATACTGCAGTGCATCAAGAGGTTAGTGTATTTGTTCTTGATTTAATCTAGAGTTCTAAAATTAATCTGATTAATTCTAAAATCTTAAATGGCAAATACAGATCAAAAAACATATTAAAAGAGTTTTAATATGTTGTTTATTGATGCATACATTTTGCATAGTCATTTAGGTCTAATTTCATAACCATTTTATTTGATTATTAGTCATTTTTAGCTAATTTCATTAGTTAATTAGTTAGTTTTTCATAATTGTTGATTTTGGATTAATTTGTAATTTTTACTTTGTTTTGTAGGAAAAATGGTGTTTTTGAAGGACTGAAGAGAAATTTTGCTATTGAGGAGTGACTTCTACAGCCAAAGATGTTAAAAACAAGTTTTCAAGCTGAAATATGCATTGACCAAATTGTGCATAACTTGCCGCATAAGCTATGCAGATCTGCATAAGGAGAAAAATCACTGTTCCAGAACCAACCGAAATGTGCATAAGGAGACTGCATAGCTTATGCACATTCACACCTCCCTTATGCACTCTCACGGAATTGTGCATAACCTATGCACCAAGTCATGCAGTTTCGCATAAGTGAACCAGAATCGGTAATCGCATAAGGATCGCATAACTTATGCAGTCCCATAAAGAGTTCATTAATGAGCTGGCAGAAGATTCCCTCAGATAATTCCTCCTAGAACACACCATTTTAGGGCTCCATGTCAGAAAAATGCTATAAATAGTCTCATTTTCCCATTTTAGAAAGGAGACAAGGAGCAGAAAAGGAAAGGAAGAGGAGAGGCAGAATTTGAAGAGTCACTTTCACCTTCCACACCATTTTCAACCAAGATTTGCAGATTTCTTTCTTTCCTTACATTTTTTCTACATTTCTAGTGTTTAATTTCTTATTTCTTAGCTTAGATTAAAGCTTTATTTCCTTATAAACTCATAATATCTTGTAAGCATTATGGATAGTGAGTAGTTTACTTTTGATTCTGGAGTAAGGGTTGTAATATTTGAGATATTTTGTGGATTTTGATTGGGTAATCCATATTTTGTGGTCTTAATGAGTTTTACTCATTTCTTGTGTGCTTAATGACATGCTTAGTGTAGGATCCCATTAATTAATGTTCTTAATCCATGGTTGAAGCACCGAAAGGAGAAGGCCTTATGATAGATAATCAAGAAATTGGACTTAATTAACTTAGACCTAGAAATAGGCTAAGGATTAAGAGGATTCACAGATTAATTAAAGAACTTAACGGGTCTTAATTAACTCTAAGTCCACGAAAGTAGGATTAGATTGAGTAAGGCACTCTTTGTCTCACTCGAAAGGGAATTCAAAGGATTTAAGAATTAATCTCCTTAAAACCCACTAGTTTCATAAGATTGGATAACCAATTTAAAATCCCAAAATAGCTCGGCTATGAAATCCCGAACTCCGGAATCGCTTTTTTACCATTGTTAATTTCTAATCGAATTTAATTACTTGCCATTTTGAATATTGCCATATTTGAACTTGCTTATTTCAATTTGATGAAATTTTAGTTTAGTTAATACATTGTTAGATAGATTATTCATTTTGTGCATATAGATTTCATACTCCAATACCCATTCAATCTATTGTTTTAATTTTGAAATTAGTTCAATTTAGTCAACTTTTATATCAAAAATTCAATCATTAACACAACTCCTCGTGGGAACGATATCTTTACTATATTACTTGTACGACCCGTGCACTTGCGGTTGGGCCACATCAAGTTTTTGGCGCCGGGGCCAGGGAGTTGTTTGTTTAAGATTGAATTCTTGATTATTTTAGTTGTTTATAGTTTTATTTTTGTTATCTTTTCATTTTGTGTTTGTTTGTTCTTTTTTAGGTACTTTTAATCTTTTATGAAAAGAGCTAGAAGCACAAGTGATACATCCTTATTGTTCAATCCTGAAATTGAGAAATTTTGTAAAGCAAACAAGAAAGAAACCAGAAAAAGAAAAGAAGCTTTGAGAGAAACCGAAATTGAAGCAGACATGGCTGATGAAAGAATTAGAATCGGTGGTAATGCTGGAAATGGTCAAAATAATGAAGATGCAGCCCATGGTGAAGAAGTTGTTAATGCTAATCTGCCTAGGGGAAGTATGATGGATCATGCTTTTCCTCGTTTTGATGACTTGAGAGAGAGCATAGCAAGACCAAGAATTGATGCAAATAGTTACAAGATGGATTTTGGAGTTCTTCAAATGATTCAAAATTCTCAATTTGGAGGACATCCTTCTGAAAATCCACACACACATCTGAAGAAGTTTGCTATGATTTGTGATATGCAAAAACAACCTGGAGTGTCTGATGATGCAGCAAGATTGAAGCTATTCCCATTCTCTTTGAAAGATAGAGCATTGGATTGGCTTGACTCTTTACCTCACAACTCCATTACAAATTGGGAGCAACTCACTGATGCATTTCTTGCACAATATTTTCCACCTGGAAAAACTCAAGAATTGAGGAATCAAATGACAGCTTTCAGACCAAGAGAGGATGAAACTCTTTATGAATCATGGATGAGATGGAAGGAATTAGAGAGACTATGCCCACATCATGCCATTCCGAAATGGATGATAAACCAGAATTTTTACACAAATGTCACTCCTGCAATCAGAGGAATTATTGATGCTCAAACAGGAGGAGAATTTATTATGAAGCATGAAGATGAAGCTTATGAGCTATTGGAGAAAATTGCAAAGAATACTTATCTTTGGAGTAGTCCAAGAGGACCAGCTCCAACTCAAAAAAGGCAAGCTGCTGGAATGTATGATCTTGATCCATTCAATATGATTAATGCAAAGTTTGATGCACTTACTAATGTTTTGGCTAAGAAGATGGAAGACTTGAGTATGTTGGTTAGTTCAACATCATCATCTGGAAGTTCACAACAAGTGGCTTATGCAGAGGAAACTACCAGCTGTGGAGTAGATTATGGAGAACAAGCAGCATATGTTGGTAATTATGGAAACAAACATATGGGGAATTCTTATTCTCAAACTTATAATCCAAATTGGAGGAATCATCCCAACTTTTCATGGGGAAATCAGCAAAGTCAAGTTCCAAATCAGAATTTTCAACCACAACAGCAACAAGGAGTTCCATATCAGCAAAATAGGCAACCATTGCCTAATTTTCAGCAGAAAAATATGAATCCTCCACCAAAACAGCAAGAACAAAATTCCACCACTGAAGCTTTATTGCAACAAATTCTTGCTAACCAAAATAAGCATGATGAGGAGATGAGAGAGATGAAAGCAAGGCTAGAACAGATGCAAACACATAACAGAATGCTGGAAAATCAGATTGCACAACAAGCATCTTCCTCAAGTGCCAAGTCTTTTGGAAAGCTTCCAAGTCAACCAGAAAACCCAAGAGAGCAGTGTCAAGCTATTACTTTAAGAAGTGGGAAAGTTATAAATGATGAGAAGAGTGAAAACAGTGAGAAGAGAGAAAATGAGAAAGAAACTGATGAGAGTGAAAAACAAGAGAATGCAGAAAAATGTAAAGAGGAAATTGAAGAGAGGGAAGAGAAGTATATACCTCCTGAGCCCTACAAGCCACAACTTCCCTTTCCACAAAGATTTCGAAAAGCCAAGCTTGATAAGCAATTTGGGAAGTTCTTAGAGGTTTTGAAGAAACTTTACATAAATGTGCCGTTTGTTGATGCTCTTTCACAAATGCCCTCTTATGCAAAATTCTTGAAAGAAATTCTCTCAAACAAGAGGAAACTTGAAGACCATGAGACTGTAGCCTTAACTGAAGAATGTAGTGCTATCCTCCAAAGGAAACTTCCCCCAAAGCTCAAGGATCCAGGGAGTTTTTCAATTCCATGCCACATTGGGGAATCATGTTCTACAAAAGCCTTATGTGATTTAGGGGCTAGTGTTAGCCTCATGCCCCTTTCAATTTATGAGAAGCTCAATATGGGAGATCTAAAGCCAACCCATATTTCTCTTCAGTTAGCTGATAGATCAATCAAGTATCCTGAAGGGATTTTGGAAAATGTGCCTTTAAAGGTTGGAAAGTTCTATATACCTGTTGACTTTGTCATCTTGGACATGGAGGAAGATTCTAATATCCCAATCATCTTGGGAAGACCCTTTCTAGCTACAGCAGGAGCATTGATTGATGTTAAGGGAGAAAAGCTTACTCTTAGGGTTGGTGAAGAGCAATTGGTTTTCAATATTAATAACTCTATGAAGAAGCATCATTCTGAAGCTGATACTTGCTTGAGAGTTGATATTATTAATGAGCTAGTTGAAGAACATTTCAGAAAGAAATATCCAGAAGATCCACTTGAAAATTGCTTGGTTCATGGAGGAGGCATAGACTATGACAACCCTCATGTGGCTGCATATGCTCAACACTTAGAAGGTAGTCCACCATTCATTTCTGCTCCAGTTTTTCAACTCACACAAAAGGAAAAAGCAGAATCTAAGCAACCATCATTCAAGGAAGAAGATGCACCTAAGGTAGAACTTAAGCAACTTCCTTCTCAGCTCAGGTATGAATTTCCTGGCACTAATAACACTTATCCAGTAATTGTAAATGCAAACTTGAGTACCTTAGAGGCTGATAAGTTGTTAAGAGTGTTGAGACAATTTAGGAAAGTCTTAGGATACACCATAGATGACATTAAGGGAATAATCCCACACTTTTGCATGCATAGAATCATTTTGGAAGAAAATTGTAAGCCATCTATTGAACATCAGAGGAGGTTGAACCCAAATATGAAAGAAGTTGTTAAAAAGGAAATTTTGAAGTTGCTTGATGCAGGGATCATATACCCTATCTCAGATAGTACTTGGGTGAGCCCAGTACATGTTGTTCCAAAAAAGGGTGGAATGACAGTGGTCAAAAATGACAAGAATGAATTAATTCCCACTAGAACGGTGACTAGTTGGCGAATGTGCATAGATTACAGAAAATTAAATGTTGCCACTAGAAAAGATCATTTTCCACTTCCCTTCATTGATCAGATGTTAGAAAGACTGGCTAGGCATTCTTACTTTTGCTATTTAGATGGATATTCAGGTTTTTTTCAAATCCCTATCCATCCAAATGATCAAGAGAAAACCACTTTTACTTGTCCATATGGAACCTTTGCTTATAGGAGGATGCCATTTGGGTTGTGTAATGCACCAGCCACTTTTCAAAGGTGCATGATGGCAATCTTCTCAGATTTCATTGAAGACATAATGGAGGTTTTTATGGACGATTTTTCTGTTTATGGATCTTCATTTGACATATGCTTGGCTAACCTTTCTAAAGTTTTGCTGGGTTGTGCTGTTTATGACCTTGTGTTAAACTGGGAAAAGTGTCATTTCATGGTTCAGGAAGGGATAGTGCTTGGACATTTGGTGTCTAACAGAGGAATAGAGGTTGATAAAGCCAAGGTTGAAGTGATAGAGAAGATGGCTCCTCCTACCAATGTCAAAGGAATTCGAAGTTTCCTAGGACATGCCGGGTTCTACAGACGCTTTATCAAGGATTTTTCTAAAATAGCCAAACCTTTGTCTAATTTGTTAAGTAATGACACACCATTTGTATTTGACCAAGAGTGTTTGGATGCCTTTTGCAGGTTGAAGCAAGCTCTTATCACTGCACCAATTATGCAACCAGCTGATTGGAGCCTACCTTTTGAAATTATGTGTGATGCTAGCAACTATGCAATTGGGGCTGTTCTTGGTCAAAGAAAGGACAAAAAGGCTTATGCTATTTATTATGCTAGTAGAACACTGGATGAGGCTCAAACAAATTATGCAACAACTGAAAAGGAATTTTTAGCAATTGTCTTTGCATTAGAAAAGTTCAGACCTTACATTATTGACTCAAAGGTGGTTATATTTTCAGATCATGCAGCCATCAGGTATTTGCTCCGTAAAAAGGAGGCTAAACCTAGGCTCATTAGGTGGATTCTGATGCTACAAGAGTTTGATTTGGAGATTAGAGATAAGAAGGGAGCTGAAAATGTAGTTGCTGATAATCTTAGTAGGTTGAAATTGGATGAAGAAGAATTGGATGAAATCCCTATTGATGAGTTTTTCTTGGATGAACAACTTTTCTCTCTTGTTGCTAAACTACCTTGGTATGCAGACTTTGTGAATTATCTATCTTGTGGAGTTTTACCTCTAGGTATGAAATGGCAACAAAAGAAAAAGTTTTTGCATGAGGTGAAATTTTATAGATGGGATGATCCTTTACTCTTTAGGAGATGCTGTGATGGTTTAATAAGGAGATGTATTCCTGATGAAGAGACACAGAGTATTATACATCACTGCCATGCTTCTGATTATGGAGGACATTTTGGAATCTCTAAAACAGCTAGTAAAATTTTGCAAGCTGGTTTCTTTTGGCCAAATCTTTTTAAGGATGTGAGGAAATTTGTGTTGGAATATGATAAATGCCAAAGGAGTGGAAATTTGTCAAAAAGAGATCAAATGCCCCTAAATGATATTCTTGAAGTGGAATTATTCGATGTTTGGGGAATAGATTTTATGGGGCCATTTTCTCCTTCATTTGGTAATAAATACATCCTAGTTGGAGTTGACTATGTGTCAAAGTGGGTGGAAGCTATTGCAACTCCAACTAATGATGCTAGAGTGGTAGTGAAATTCTTGAAGAAATTTGTCTTGAGCAGATTTGGAGCTCCTAGGGCTATAATTAGTGATGGTGGTTCACATTTTTGTAATAAGCAATTTGAGAGCTTAATGAGGAAGTATGGTATAGTGCACAAGATAGCTACCCCATACCACCCTCAAACTTCAGGACAAGTTGAAATTTCTAACAGAGAGCTCAAGCATATTTTGGAGAAAACAGTGAACAATTCTCGGAAAGATTGGTCTATCAAACTAGATGATGCTTTATGGGCATATAGGACTGCCTACAAAACCCCTATAGGAACTACTCCCTTTAGGTTGGTGTATGGTAAGTCTTGTCATTTACACTGGAGCTAGAACATAGAGCATATTGGGCCATTCAGACCTTGAATTTTGATCTTAAGCAAGCTGGTGAGAAAAGGTTATTACAACTTAATGAGCTTGAAGAACTGAGGATGGATGCTTATGAAAATGCCCGTATTTACAAAGAAAGAACTAAAGTTTGCGATAAGCATCTTAGGAAAAGGAATTCAAAGAAGGTGATTTAGTTTTGTTGTTCAACTCTAGATTGAAATTGTTCCCTGGAAAACTTAAGTCAAGGTGGACTGGTCCATATAGAGTTTCTAAGGTTTTCCCTTATGGAGCAATTGAAGTTTGGAGTGAAAAATCTGGGAATTTTAAGGTCAATGGGCATAGATTGAAGCATTACATAACTGGAGACCCAATAAAGGGAGCAAGCTGTTATAAGCTCTCCAATCCCTCACCTCTTTTTCACTGAAATTCATGAAGAGTCCAGCTAAGGACTATAAATTAGCCCTCTTGGGAGGCATCCCAAGTCCTTTTATTTTGCTTTTGCTGATTTACTTTCATTTTCATTGATTTTGTTTTTATCTTAAATCTCCCCAAATTCAATTTTTGACATTGTTAAATCTTGTCCCTTGTAGATGTATTTCAATGAAGAAAGGCTGGTGAACTGTTGGGGAAGTGATTCTTAACTTGAAAATTTTGTCCTTCAAATTCTCCCAAAAACTGATTGGTTTTTGCTGCATAACCTGTGCAGGAGCTGCAATCTGGTTTATGCAGAGGAAAAATGAAATCTGCAGCAAAAAGGGTGTCTGCAGCAAATGGCTTGTGTTTTTGGTGAGGTTGGGTGTGTAACTTTTAAGTATATGTGCTTTTAATGCTAATATGGTGGTAAGTTGGTCATTTTTGTAGTTTTGAGATTATTTGGGTTGTGGAATTCAAGGTGGACAATATTGCATTCTCTTGGCATAACTTGGAGAGTTCATTTCATCATTTGTGGATAGATGCAACTTTATGCAGATTTTATTGAGTTTTAATGTGCTAAATGTTGATTTGCAGAATTTGAGTCAAAATGGCATGGGTCACAAATGCTTTTTTTATGCAGGATCCATCTTCTACAAGCTTGTGTGATGCATTTTTGATGAACTTTGTATATATTGATGTGTTTTTGATGAAAATTTCTCATGGTTTATGCTTTATAGAATTACATTTCTTCATTTTAGGGTATTTTTCACACTTGCAAATCATGTTCCATTGCAATCTTAATCTTGTTGAATTATGCATAAGCAACTGCATAGCTTATGCAATCCTGCATAACCACAATTTTTGCCATTTTCATCCCTGTTGCAAAGTGCATGAGAAGAGTGCATAGCTTATGCAACTCTGCATAGCCTAATTTTGTCAAATTTCATATCTTTAGAAACTTGCATAAGCAGAGTGCATGACCTATGCACATTTGCATAACTTCAAATTCCTCATTTTCTCTCTCTGCCGAAGTCTGCATAAGGAGGGTGCATAACTTATGCACTTCCGCATGACCAAAAACTCTGAATCTCCAAACTTGCCGAGGGGTGCATAAGCAGAGTGCATGACTTATGCACTTCTGCATGACCAGAAACTCCAAAACTCAAAACCTGCCGAGGGGCGCATAAGCAGAGTGCATGACTTATGCACTTCTGCATAACCAAAGACTCTGAATTCCAAAAGCTGCCGAAACATGCATAAGCAGAGTGCATAGCTTATGCACTTCTGCATGACCACCAACCCAAATTCCAAAAGTTGTCGAAGTCTGCATGAGCAGAGTGCATGACCTATGCACTTCTGCATGACCCGATTCTCTGAAAAACCAAATTTGCCGAGAGGTGCATAAGGAGAGTGCATAGCTTATGCACTTTCGCATGACCACTCTCCCTGAAGGCCAAAACTTGCCGAACAGTGCATAAGGACAGTGCATGACTTATGCACTTGTGCATGAGCTATTTCTTTGAAGTCCAAAATAAGCCGAGACATGCATAAGTAGGGTGCATAAGTTATGCACACTCACTTTTCACTTATGCAGTCTTACACACCCTAATCCAAAACTCCCGTCAGCACCCATTTCTCCCGCCTCCCGTATTTTCTGTTCCCTACCGTCCATTCCCCTCCACTTCTCCCGACATTTTCCTCTCTTCCTTCTTCTCCACACCTATTTCCACCGCCTAAACCCTAATCCCTTAGTGCATATTTTCTTTTCCCCTCATCTCTCCCATCTTCTCCATCGGCAATGGAGTCGCCTCCCCATTCCCGTCCAGCTTCTCCTCTCGAGGTCTCGCCATTGTCAACGATACCTCCCAATCTCGATTCCCCTCCACAAGCGACACCTCCACCACCTCCCACAACCACCTATAAGCGGAAAGTTAGGTCGAAATCTGTGCGACCCATGTCCTCTGCCCCTCCTCTATCCAAACGCAAAGAACCACCCACCCCATTTTCAGAACCACCACCCAAAAACCCCAAAACCTCAGCCTCCACACAAGCCAAATCACCCTCTTTCAGCAAAAAGTAAATGTCAGCAGTATCATTGGTTTCAAAACTCCCTTGGTCTCTTCCGGATGCAGTTCAAAAGGCAGCCTTTAAGAGACTTAAGGAAAGAAAGGTGCAACCCACTAGGTATATTTCTGTGGACTCTCTCCAGTCACTTGGTTTATTTGACAATGTGGTTGCTTACCTTGATGGTATGGGTTGGATGGAATTTGTGCACAAGCAAGAAATTGTTTACCCAGCCTTAGTATTGGAATTTATTTCCTCATTCTCTGCCAACCTGAAATTGCATGATGTAGATTTTAAACCAACTATGAAATTTAGATGTTTGGGGCAAAATAGAGAGTTATCATTGGATCAATTTCATAGCATTCTTGGTTTTGCAATGGATGGGCTATTTAGAGTGCCATATACTGGGGTAGACGTAGCAAATAAGGGTATTTGGAATCTTTGCACAGTCGAGAATCATCACAAACCAACCTCAGACTTTTTCTGCTGGCAGATCAAAAACCTCTCAAATACTTGACCCTGCACTTAGGTTCATTCGTAGACTGATTGCTAGCACTATTTTGGGCAGAGGGACTAGTTCTCAGTCTTTGTGGGAAATCAATTATTCATGTTATGGTGTGCTTTCCACAAGGTCAAAGTCTCTTCTGGTTATTTCTTTTGTGACCATGTGTTGCATATTGCCACCAAATCCATAGGTGACATTGTCTTGGGTGGGCTCATAACTGTCATAGCCAAACATTTTGGTTTTAACCCTGAAGAGGAACCAATACCAGCACTTGTGGACACTTTATATTTTGATACTGCACACCTATCCAAAACAGGGTTCAGTTTGCCACATTCTGACATTGCACAACCTGCAGCAGAAACTGAGCCCATTGCACAACCAGAAGCCCAACCTTTTCCATCACCCCCACAGCACTCCACTGAACCTATCCCACCCCCTCAGCCTGCACAGGACACCCCAGCAGCCTCTGCTCAGCCCATACCTCCTACAGCTGAACCTTCCTCATCCACAGCCCCTCCTGCATTCAACACTAAAGCCTTATTCACCTATCTTGAAAGGCTTAGTGATGATATATACTTTGTGGATAGGAAGCTTGACACTGGTCTTGATACACTCAAGGATCGTCATGATCAACTATTTGACCTTGTCATGGAAACCAGGGACAAGCAGAAAGAATTGAAGGAGATGGTGAAGCAACTCATGATCTTTCTGGGAATGCCACCTCCACCTCCATCACCTCCTCCAAAGACCATCGTTTCGGAAAGACAACTGACTACCCCTTAGCAACATCTTTGGATAAGGGCAAAACAATAGAACTAGATTAGTTTTTGTTTTACTTTTGTTCCAACTTGTAGGACTTTTCCTTTGTAAATATGTTCAAACATTTATAGTTTGTTTTGAATTATGTTTGTTTGTTTTGAATTAGTTTGTTTTAAATTCTGTTTTTCTTGAAGTTTCATTGGATAGCTATTACATTAGTTTTCTTTGATTTTCATTGCACTTATTGCCCTTTTGTACATATTTGCCCTAACTCTGTATATATTTCAATGCTTCTACTGCTGGTTGTACATTTCCCCTTGCTAATCAACATGCAGAAACTTTAGTATACAATGCACAGGCTATGAATTTCCTCATGCAAATATTTTGCATAGCCTGTGCAACCCTTTCTGCTACTTATGCAGAGCCACGCAGGTTGTATTCCCCTTATGCAAGCATCTGCATAGCCTATGCAACCCATATTGCTACTTATGCGAGAACCTTGCGGCTTATGCACCCTACTTATGCACTTGATCTGACAGATTTTACTCTGCATAACTCGTGCGACTTCTTATGCATCCTTTATATCTTGAATTCTCCTCTGCTCCATACCTGTAACTCTTTCTTTAGCTCTTAACTTTCACAATTCCTGGTAATTGATACTTGCTTAGAGTTTTTGGTAATATACTGCTTGAGACATTGAGGACAATGTCTAATTTTGAGTTTGGGGGTGCATTTTGATTTCTTGCTTTATTCTTCACATTTGCTTTATTTTTCACATTTTGAGTATAGGAACATCTCATCCCATTTCATTTACATATATTGTAAATATTTTACATATACATCCACACATACATATACATAACACATTTACACACACATTATACATCACTTAGAAATTGTACACATTGCATATAAATAGACTTCCTCCATTTAGTTAATGCATTACTCATTTTTAGGAATCATGCATCATGCATTAAAATCTTTTGCCAAATCCCTTGAGTATTGAAAATGTGTCTATGAGAGTGATTTGACTCACCTTTTAGTTGGGTTTGTGGATTGAAAGTTTCCTAAAAGGTGCAAGGTTTTGAAGTGTCTATCCCTTGCCTATATCTTCTTAGCCAAAAAGCCACCCAACTAGTCCTTTGGAGATTGGAATGCTTAGAGGGAATTATTGGATATAAGGTAGTCAAATGATGTCTCACCAATCCTAGAACAAATTTTCTAAACCTTTCAAGGCGAAATACCAGCTTGTACTTGAAAAGAGAGATGATTAGGCATTCTTTGATTTAAAACCTTCTCATTTTAAACCTTTGGCCCTTTTTCCTAATTAAAATTTACCCTTGCAAACCCCTTAATTTTTCTTGAAATCCTTATTGCTACCTAGCCAATGAACCAAACACTCCAACCCTTTTGATGAGAATAATATTGAATATTAGGTACACTTTCTAAAAAAAAATAAAAATAAAAATAAAAAAAGGAAAAAAATATACAATAAAAGGGAGAAGAAATGCTTGTCATCTTGTAAAAAAGTGCTAGTATATGTGTTTTTTACCATTGTCATTCAAAATGAAAGAAATCCACCCAAAGTATTAAAAGAAATGAGTTTGGGGGTGGCAAATTTTAGGGACAAGCATCAAAAGAAAATGCAAAATACAAGTTTAAAGTATCAAAATGTCCCTCCATTTTATGTGTTTTGTAAAATATGCTAGCACTTGACAATCCTCATTGTGTATTTTTCTCTCCTATATAAAAAAGAGAAAAAAAAATATATAATAAAGTGTACCTTATATTTCAAAATTGAAAATATTCTCATGCTTTGAAGCCTTTTTACCCCTTTTTCTTCTTAGCCTCATTTTGAACCCCATGGCCTCATTACATCCCTAAAAAGACCTTTGATCTCTTGATAGTACTTGCTACATTAGTGGAGATGGGAGTAGGGAATTTGCCTATGGGATTGGAAAATTATTCATTCATTCATTCAATTCCATCATTCCATATAGAGACACTTTGGTTATTGACGGTCCTAGAATTCCTTTTGAGCATGACTCTCTCTTTTGATTGGTTGGTTTGGAGATTTTGAATGATAATTGACTTGATGGCTAAGCGGTGAAAGCTTGGATAAGCATTAAATTCTTTGCATTTTGAAGGAAGGGTATATGGATTACTGGTATGGCTAAAGGGGTGTTAAGTTACTTTAATAGGTGATTTTCATAGCTCTTTGGATAAGGCACCACTAAAATTTTTGCACCACATTTTAAAGTTTGCTTGAGGACAAGCAAAAACTTGAGTTTGGGGGTATTTGATGCATACATTTTACATAGTCATTTAGGTCTAATTTCATAACCATTTTATTTGATTATTAGTCATTTTAGCTAATTTTATTAGTTAATTAGTTAGTTTTTCATAATTGTTGATTTTGGATTAATTTGTAATTTTTACTTTGTTTTGTAGGAAAAATGGTATTTTTGAAGGACTGAAGAGAAATTTTGCTATTGGGGAGTGACTTCTACAGCTAAAGATGTCAAAAAAAAGTTTTCAAGCTGAAATATGCATTGACCAAATTGTGCATAACTTGCCGCATAAACTATGCAGATCTGCATAAGGAGAAAAATCACTGTTCCAGAACCAATCGAAATGTGCATAAGGAGACTGCATAGCTTATGCACATTCACAACTCCCTTATGCACTCTCAGGGAATTGTGCATAACCTATGCACCAAGTCATGCAGTTTCGCATAAGTGAACCAGAACCAGCCGAAAACTGCATAAGGGACTGCATAACTTATGCAGTCCCATAAAGAGTTCATTAATGAGCTGGCAGAAGATTCCCTCAAATAATTCCTCCTAGAACACACCATTTTAGGGCTCCATGTCAGAAAAATGCTATAAATAGTCTCATTTTCCCATTTTAGAAAGGAGACAAGGAGCAGAAAAGGAAAGGAAGAGGAGAGGCAGAATTTGAAGAGTCACTTTCACCTTCCACACCATTTTCAACTAAGATTTGCAGATTTCTTTCTTTCCTTATATTTTTTCTACATTTCTAGTGTTTAATTTCTTATTTCTTAGCTTAGATTAAAGCTTTCTTTCCTTATAAACTCATAATATCTTGTAAGCATTATGGATAGTGAGTAGTTTACTTTTGATTCTGGAGTAAGGGTTGTAATATTTGAGATATTTTGTGGATTTTGATTGGGTAATCCATATTTTGTGGTCTTAATGAGTTTTATTCATTTCTTGTGTGCTTAATGACATGCTTAGTGTAGGATCCCATTAAGTAATGTTCTTAATCCATGGTTGAAGCACCGAAAGGAAAAGGCCTTGTGATAGATAATCAAGAAATTGGACTTAATTAACTTAGACCTAGAAATAGGCTAAGAATTAAGAGGATTCACAGATTAATTAAAGAACTTAATGGGTCTTAATTAACTCTAAGTCCACGAAAGTAGGATTAGATTGAGTAAGGCACTCTTTGTCTCACTCGAAAGGGAATTCAAAGGATTTAAGAATTAATCTCCTTAAAACCCATTAGTTTCATAAGATTGGATAACCAATTTAAAATCCCAAAATAGCTCGGATATGAAATCCCGAACTCCGGAATCGCTTTTTTACCATTGTTAATTTCTAATCGAATTTAATTACTTGTCATTTTGAATATTACCATATTTGAACTTGCTTATTTCAATTTGATGAAATTTTAGTTTAGTTAATACATTGTTAGATAGATTATTCATTTTGCACATATAGATTTCATACTCCAATACCCATTCAATCTATTGTTTTTATTTTGAAATTAGTTCAATTTAGTCAACTTTTTATATCAAAAATTCAATCATTAACACAACTCCTCGTGGGAACGATATCTTTACTATATTACTTGTGCGACCCGTGCACTTGCGGTTGGGCCACATCATTTATCATTGAAATCAAATAGATAAAAATAAATCTTGCATGATGCATGTGACCCTAGGTAAAAATTTTTGAATTCAGTGATATAAACTTGTATTTTTTATGCTTCCGCTCCTTCAGTAATAGCATCAATCTCTTGAACGAGACAAAAATACATGCTTTCTAGTCATTTTGACATGAAAGATCTTGGTAAGGCCACATATATTCTGAGTATTCATATTCACCGTGATAGGTCTTGAGGCATATTGGGTTTGTCTCAAGAAACTTATATTGATAGAATTCTTAAGAGATTTAATATGCACATTTGCTCATCTTCTATTGTACATGTTCTTTCGAGTGAGAAACTCTCTAAAGCTCAGTGTCCTCAAGATGACAAGGAAATGACTGAAATGGAAAAGATTCCATATAGTTCTGCAGTTGGGAGCTTAATGTATGCTCAAGTATGCACTCGTCCTGATATAGCATTTGCTATTAGTATCCTTGGTAGATACTTGAGTAATCCTAGATGGACCCACTAGAGAGTTGCAAAGAAAGTTATGAGATATTTGCAGGGTACTAAGAATTATATATTGACTTATAAAAGATTTGGCAATCTGAAAGTCATTGGGTACTCTATTTCTGACTTTGCAGGCTGTGTAGATGATGGAAAATCTACTTCTGGTTATATCTTCATGATGTCTGGAGGAGCTATTTCTTAGAAAAGTGCCAAATAAACACTTACTGCTACCTCTACTATGGAAGCAGAGTATGTTACTTGTTATGAGGCCACTTGTCAAGCTATTTGGTTAAAGAAATTGATTTCTAGTATGCTTGTTGTTGAGAGCATCTCAAGGCCCTTGACCATTTATTGCGACAATGCTCCTGCTATTTACTTCTCTGAAAATCACAGGAATTCTAGTCGAACTAAACATTTTGATGTCAAATTCCTATTTGTTCGAGAGAAGATTCGTGAATCACAAATTTGAATTGAACATATTACTACGGACAGAATGATTGTGGATCCGTTAACCAAAGTTTTGCCCATTAGTGTTTTTCAGAAGTATATTGCGCATATGGGTGTAGTGAAAACTTTTGATGATGCTTTGGTTTAGTGGGAGTCTGTTTTATGTTACATTTGGGTTAGCATTTGTATGGAATGCTTAGACCATTATTTTTGAACATATCTTGTCACATTTTCCATTTAAATTCAATTTTTTATTTTTGAAATTCTGTTGGCACATATATATAATATTATTTTTCCTATCGGATTCAATGTTATTTTGTTTGCTATTTCATTAACTAAATTTTATATGTTAAATTGCTTACTTGTTATTGGATATTATTAATATTTTATTAATCTATTCTTTTAGTTTAATAAATTGATTACTGCTATCCAAGTAGGAGATTATTTGATTATTTATTTGTATTTGGATGTAGATTAGCTATAATCAATTGTTAGGCTCATTGACAGATTAAATAATGATATCAAATAATAAGTTGAGTAATTGACAATATCTAAATGGATTGGGTCATGTGATTGGGCAAGCTTGTAATGGGTCAAGCTGTCCATAAACCACTAAGGAAGATGCCCAAACTCTCAGTCCTATATATATTTATATATATTCTGATAACCCCATTTAATATCAGATAGAATTTGAATACTATGGATATTGGGAGTTGTGAACCTACCCTTTCGCTTTCGTTCTTAATTATTCACAGAAAATTATGGATACAAACGTATTTTAAGGTACACATATTCTCTAATCATTTAATCTATAATGATTTTATTTATTTCTAACACTCGTTTGCAAGTTTAGCTAATTCATCTAGTGTTTTTTCAACTTATTTGTAATATGTTGTTGTAAATTATTTTTTTAAATAATGTTATTTACATTATTAATGAGTAATGAATAATTAAATAATATTAATATTAAAAAAAAACACTATTTATGAGCTTAAGGCTAGACTGTTTATGTGAGCTTATTGGGCCTCTGCTCATTCAAGAAAATGAGTCAAACTAGGCTTATTCATATATAAATACGAGTCGAGCTTAAATTTGATGTGCTTATGTATAAGCGAGTTTAACTGAACTCAAATTAAATATATTTTAAATGAATTTAGCTCAAGTCATAATATTAATATTTCATTTGAACTTAAAATATAATTAATTAAATCTAAATTATTTAAAATTCGACTACACTTGGTTGATTTACACACTTACTATGAGTTAAATTGTAAAGTGCATTGTAGATAGGTTGACTATTCGGTTCAAATCAAACCGAATTGAATTATTAAAATCAAATTAATTAAATTACTATATTTTAGAAATAGAATTAAATCGAAATATATGAAAAATTAAATCGAACTTAACTGTCCTGATTCGGTTTAGTTCGGTTTGAATTTATCAATTTTTGAGTTTTGATTGGTTTTTTTTAACTTAATTTTCAAGTTATTTGGTCTGATTTGATCTTAATTTAAACATAATAACCATTAATTAATGAAATTAAATAATTTATATATATATATAAATACATATAATACATAAATATCTTATAAAAAAAATAATTTAAAAATCAATAAAGTAATTCAGTTTAATGTGGTTTGGTTTAATAAATTTTTTTTCTCTCTAAAATTGAATTGAATCGAAATAATTAAAATTTTTAAAATTTAAAACTGAACCAAATCAAATTACCTTAAAAACCAAATCAAATTATTAAATTAGAGCAATTCATTTCATTTTATTCAGTTTAAATCAAATATTATCTACCTTTAATTTTAGACTCTATTTAATAATAATATTTAAAATGATATTTAATAAAAAATATTATTTTTTTATTTATATTATTTAATAATATAAATATATATATTAATATTTATATATTAAAAAAATTATAAATATTATCCTTTTAAAATAATATTTAATATTTTAATTATAAATAAAAAAAATAATACATAACTTTTTTAATCATCTTGTGTTTAATCATTAATATAATAATTATTTTTATTAAATAATTTATTTTAAATTATTATATAAATAATTAATTATTAATAATAATTAATTATTAATAAAATAATTAATAATCACCAAGATAGCTAGTATTAATTAATCTATCCCTTATTCCATTTCCAATTTAATGCATTCTGTTTCTGAAGTGTGCGTTACAGTGAACCTGGCAGTCCAATCTTATCTCTAACATCTGACGAACATTCAATGCGACAAGACAGCACCTTTGCAAGAGCCCAGCGCAGATGATAAACGACAGCGTAACCACCATCTTCGTGGCGATGCCGTGATTTTTCCAACTCCGGGACCGTGAAAATCCACAACAGCATGCGCTGGTTTCACGTGCAAAAGGAATAAAACATGTGAATTTTATCCATTATGCTTTTAAATAAATTCATATTAATTTTTTTTTAAAATAATAGTAAAATTATAATATAATAATCAGATTATTTATCTAAGAAAAGTTCACAGTGAACCCCACATTGTAGATGACAGAATGATCACATGTCCGGCATGCGACAAAACTTTCAAGTACAGTTATTGTGATTGTGATCTTCACCGTCCATCTTCGGGAATGGGATGCCCATCCAAATGATGAGTATCACACTTCAGAGGTGTGATATTAGCCGTCGGATGGCCAATTTATCTTGCCTCCATTTTAAAACGGAAAGGTCTCTTTTTAAATTCTGTGAGCCTGTGACCGTCGTGGGATGTATTCTCCCCTCTGCTTTTGCTTTTACTTAAGCATACGACTCAAATGACTCCTTACGCGCCAAGAAAGCACGTACTTCTTGCTGCTCATCAATTTCTTTATAAGGTTGCCGATGTCTAGAGTAAGTTATTGAATTGAATTAAATTAAATTAAATTAAATTATAAAAATTAAATTATAAATTTTAAAAATTAAATTTAAATAAATAAAAATTAAATTAAATTATTTTATTTTGATTTGATTCGGTTCGATTCGATTTAAATTGATCAATTTTAATTTTTAATTATTTTTTAATTAAATTTAATTTTTAAATTATTTAATCTGATTTTGATTTTAATTTGAACTTAATAACTTTTAATTAATAAAATTAAATAATATATATATATATATATATATATTACACATAATTTATAATTTTTTTATAAAAATAAATAAGATCAAAAATCAATTAAATTATTCGATTCGGTTCAGTTTAACTAATTTTTTTCTCCTTAAAACTTAATCGAATCGAAATAATCGAAATTTTTATAATACAAAACCGAACCAAGCCGAATTATTTTAAAAATTGAATCGAATTACCGAATTAAAGCAATTCGGTTCGGTTTATTTAATTTGAACCGAATAATGCTCACCCTTAGTCGCTACTGCACTAAATTTTTTAATAGATAATTTTTAAAAAAATATATAATTGAATTATTATATAATTATATTTGTATTTTTTAAAAAAATAAATTTAACTGACTAATAATTTAAAAAATATGTAGATGTATCATATACTGAGCATATCATCTGGGGTTGCACTCTAACTTCTGAATTAAATAACCATAAAAATTGATTATACTAAATGCAGTTTCGTCAATTTTATTTCAAAAATAAAAGTGCAAGTAAATTGAAAATCGAAAAAACGTTTAGATTAATTGAAAAGAAAGCATAACACTTAAAATTAAATATAAGAGTTTTTAAAAAATAAGTAACTGATAAAGATAAAAGACTGTTAGAATCTGATTAAATTATAATCGTTTGATATTGTTGGAGATTTTCATGTTGCAGTATATTCAATTTTTATAATTCTACTTGCAGATATCTGAAAGATTATTAAAAGACTCTGAACACATTTTGACACATTTTGTAATTACCTGTAATCACTTACCCACTTTTTGAAACCATTTAAAACCGTTTAAAACTACTGTAAACTATTTTCTTTCAAATAATGTTCCAATAACTACTATTGAGACTATAAATTAATTAAGTTAATTTTATAAAAAATAAATTTAATTATTTTTTAAATTAAAAAAAATTAATAAATAAAATAATATATTTAGAACTTATAAGATCAACTTATAAATTAAAAATAAATACTCTTCATCTCAAATTCTCCTTTAAATCAAATTCTTGAAGTAAAATCTAAAGCTTATAGCTTCGAGGAAATCGAGACGTAATTAATATTAATTTTTAGGAAAGTTTCTTAAAAGGGAAGTCACAATGTAAGAAAATTATTATGAGCATACTGAGAAACACATTAAGTGTTACTATTTTTCTAGATTTCATTTGTAAAAACTATATTTTAGTGTTACTATTTGGAAAGATTTATTTGAAATTTAATCTATAAATATAGTCTAAAAATTAAAGATGAATCAAGCTAAAATTTTATATGTCATTTTAATATATAACAAGTGATATCAGATTTTTGATCCCAAATCATATTAAGAGGAAAACTAAATAAATTCATTTAAAATTCTATAAATCTGAAAAAAAAAAAAAAAACTTTATTAATTAAAAAAATAGCTTAAAATTTTCAGAAAAGAAATAGCCTTGAAGCGGAGCTTGCGGAGCGAAAGAAACGGGTCGCCTTCGCGCAAAGGAAACTGGGCGCTTTATTTGCTTGATTGACGGGGGTGAAGGCCCATGCTCATATTTTCTTTTATCAATATTGAAATAATTAAAGAGACCAGATGACAAGTGTACGGCTATATTTCTGATAAAAAAGTGTACGGCTATATTCATATATTAATTATTTTATTTTTAAAATATTAATTAAAATTTGAGGCACGTGTCATTTGGTGGTGAAAAGAAAAGAATTAAGTGGTGTTGATAGGGAAGGGTTGTCCGTCATTTATAACTGAATAACCCAACTAAATTAATTAAATTTAATTATTTTAATAAGAATTTAATTTAATATTTAATTAATAAATTTTATGTTATTAATATTATTTATATTTTATTATAAATAGCTTTTTTAAATGCGTTATTATTTTAATTATTCGTTTTTAATTTTATATTATTTAAAAAAAATATTTATATTTTTTATTTTCTTTTTTATACTATTTTTTCTTATATTAATATTTTTTACTTAAAATATATTTATATTATTAATTAAGATAAAATTACATTAAGAAATGACTTTTACTTAATTAATTTTTTTTTATTGTCATGCAATGTTAATTTTCTTTTATATTCATCATTTTTATTTTAAGATATGCTTTATATTATTTATAAGTTACAATACAATAAATAGGAAAAGAATTTTATTTAATTTCTTTTTATTTTTTAGTATTTTAACAATTTTTTTATAATTTTTTAATTTATTTACATTTTTTTTAATATTATATACCTTCTCTTTTATATTCATATAAATAATTTCAAGTCCTAAAATATCTTTGTTTACACTGTTGTTGGCCATGGCTATGAAAGCCCTGCTATTAGGACATGTCTAGTTAGTTATTGTGATTGAGACCTGTCATGATCACTATAGTGACTTTGTGACTGTATCTTATCTGTCAAAGACTAAAATTGAATGAAATTCAATGAAAATTTGCAGAAGATAAATTAATTAAATATAAAAATAACTCAAAATAAGAATAATAATAAAATTTATAAAATAATTGACTAAATTCAGGTGATAATGGTGTACTTGTGGCACATCAATAATATGCAATAATATGTGCGCATAAAGCTGTGCGGGGACAGTAGGCATTAATCTTGGTTGCGGCATTTAGAGGTTGATTATTGATTCAAATCGAATAAAATTAAATTAAATTAAATTATTAAAATTAAATTATTATATTTTAAAATTAAATTAAATTAAAATAAATAAAAAATTAAATTAAATTAAATTAAATTATTTTATTTTAATTTAATTTGATTTAAACTGATTAATTTTGAATTTATTTAATTTTTTAATTTGTATTTAATTTTTAAATTATTTAATTTAATTTTAATCTTAATTTGAAGCTAATAATCATTAATCAATGAAATTAATCAATTTATATACATATAATTACATATAATTTATAAATTTCTCATAAAAATAAATTAATTCAAAAAAAAATTACTATTCAGTTCGGTTATGTTCAAATCGATTTTTTTTCTCCAAAATCAAATTGAATCAAAATAACTGAAATTTTTAAAACATAAAACCGAACATAATCAAATTATATCAAAAATCAAATCAAATCAAACTATATTAAAAACTGAATTAAATTACTGAATTAAGACTGTTCAATTCAATTTTTCAATTTAAACTATATAGTGTTCAACCCTAACTCCTCAAAACCTCCTATCCCTTTGTATCTCATGCTTTCTTTCTCTGCCTTGTGCCTTGCAGTGGAATCAAAAAGAATGGGCGTATCACAATCCTATACATTTATAATGGAAGCATCGCAACCGAGCGGTTAAAGAGATTTACCCAGAACTGACTTTATTGTATATGAAATATAACTCTAAACAATTGAGGTTAGTTGATTTTGTAGTCCATATAGAACTTGAAAATTTAATATCACATTAAATAGAAATCAAGACCATATAGGAGTTCGAAAAATTAATATGAAAAA